>NW_027476726.1:0-150161 GCF_051020955.1 Megalopta genalis | reverse complement strand
AACTGCATGCGAAACGAACGAGTTAGCTTCAAATCCATGCGAAACACATGATTTAGCTGCAAATCAATGTGATGTAGAAGGCTTAGCTTCAAATCCATGCGAAACAAATGATTTAGCTTCAAATGAATGCGAAGTAGAAGGCTTAGCTTCAAATCCATGCAAAACAAATGGTTTAGCTACAAATACTTGTGATATACATTATTAAGCTACAACTGCATGCGAAACGAACGAGTTAGCTTCAAATCCATGCGATTCACATGATTTAGCTTCAAACCAATGCGATGTAGAAGGTTTAGCTTCAAATCCATGCGATACACAAGATTTAGCTTCAAATCAATGCGATGTAGTAGGTTCAGCTTCAAATCCATGCGACACACATGATTTAGCTTCAAATCAATTCGAAGGACAAGGCTTAGATTCAAATCCATGCGAAACAAATGATTTAGCTTCAAATGAATGCGAAGTAGAAGGCTTAGCTTCAAATCCATGCAAAACAAATGATTTAGCTACAAATACTTGTGATATACATTATTAAGCTACAACTGCATGCGAAACGAACGAGTTAGCTTCAAATCCATGCGAAACACATGATTTCGCTGCAAATCAATGTGATGTAGAAGGCTTAGATTCAAATCCATGCGAAACAAATGATTTAGCTTCAAATGAATGCGAAGTAGAAGGCTTAGCTTCAAATCCATGCAAAACAAATGGTTTAGCTACAAATACTTGTGATATACATTATTAAGATACAATTGCATGCAAAACGAACGAGTTAGCTTCAAATCCATGCGAAACACATGATTTAGCTGCAAATCAATGCGATGTAGTAGGTTCAGCTTCAAATCCATGCGACACATATGTTTTAGCTTCAAATACTTGCGATATAAGTGATATAGCTTTAAATACTGTAGGAACAAACGAGGTAGCTTCAATTCCATGCGAGACACATGATTTAGCTTCAAATGAATGCGAAGTAGAAGGCTTAGCTTCAAATCCATGGAAAACAAATGGTTTAGCTACAAATACTTGTGATATACATTATTAAGCTACAACTGCATGCGAAACGAACGAGTTAGCTTCAAATCCATGCGAAACACATGATTTAGCTGCAAATCAATGTGATGTAGAAGGCTTAGCTTCAAATCCATGCGAAACAAATGATTTAGCTTCAAATGAATGCGAATTAGAAGGCTTAGCTTCAAATCCATGCAAAACAAATGCTTTAGCTACAAATACTTGTGATATACATTATTAAGCTACAACTGCATGCGAAACGAACGAGTTAGCTTCAAATCCATGCGATTCACATGATTTAGCTTCAAACCAATGCGATGTAGAAGGTTTAGCTTCAAATCCATGCGATACACAAGATTTAGCTTCAAATCAATGCGATGTAGTAGGTTCAGCTTCAAATCCATGCGACACATATGTTTTAGCTTCAAATACTTGCGATATAAGTGATATAGATTTAAATACTGTAGGAACAAACGAGGTAGCTTCAAATCCATGCGATACACAAGATTTAGCTTCAAATCAATGCGATGTAGTAGGTTCAGCTTCAAATCCATGCGACACATATGTTTTAGCTTCAAATACTTGCGATATAAGTGATATGTCTTTAAATAGTGTAGGAACAAACGAGGTAGCTTCAATTCCATGCAAAACACATGATTTAGATTCAAATCAATTCGATGTAGAAGGTTTGGCTTCAAATCCATACGAAACACATGATTTAGCTTCAAATCAATTCGAAGGACAAGGCTTAGGTTCAAATCCATGCGAAACAAATGATTTAGCTTCAAATGAATGCGAAGTAGAAGGCTTAGCTTCAAATCCATGCAAAACAAATGGTTTAGCTACAAATACTTGTGATATACATTATTAAGCTACAACTGCATGCGAAACGAACGAGTTGGCTTCAAATCCATGCGAAACACATGATTTAGCTGCAAATCAATGTGATGTAGAAGGCTTATCTTCAAATCCATGCGAAACAAATGATTTAGCTTCAAATGAATGCGAAGTAGAAGGCTTAGCTTCAAATCCATGCAAAACAAATGGTTTAGCTACAAATACTTGTGATATACATTATTAAGCTACAACTGCGTGCGAAACGAACGAGTTAGCTTCAAATCCATGCGATTCACATGATTTAGCTTCAAACCAATGCGATGTAGAAAGTTTAGCTTCAAATCCATGCGATACACAAGATTTAGCTTCAAATCAATGCGATGTAGTAGGTTCAGCTTCAAATCCATGCGACACATATGTTTTAGCTTCAAATACTTGCGATATAAGTGATATAGCTTTAAATACTGTGGGAACAAACGAGGTAGCTTCAATTCCATGCGAGAAACATGATTTAGCTTCAAATCAATTCGATGTAGAAGCTTTGGCTGCAAATCCATACGAAACACATGATTTAGCTTCAAATCAATTCGAAGGACAAGGCTTAGATTCAAATCCATGCGAAACAAATGATTTATCTTCAAATGAATGCGAAGTAGAAGGCTTAGCTTCAAATCCATGCAAAACAAATGGTTTAGCTACAAATACTTGTGATATACATTATTAAGCTACACCTGCATGCGAAACGAACGAGTTAGCATCAAATCCATGCGAAACACATGATTTAGCTTCAAATCAATGCGATGTAGTAGGTTCAGCTTCAAATCCATTCGACACATATGTTTTAGGTTCAAATACTTGCGATATAAGTGATATAGCTTTAAATACTGTGGGAACAAACGAGGTAGCTTCAATTCCATGCGAGACACATGATTTAGCTTCAAATGAATTCGAAGTAGAAGGCTTAGCTTCAAATCCATGGAAAACAAATGGTTTAGCTACAAATACTTGTGATATACATTATGAAGCTACAACTGCATGCGAAGCGAACGAGTTAGCTTCAAATCCGTGCGATTCACATGATTTAGCTTCAAACCAATGCGATGTAGAAGGTTTAGCTTCAAATCCATGCGATACACAAGATTTAGCTTCAAATCAATGCGATGTAGAAGGTTTAGCATCAAATCCATACGAAACACATGATTTAGCTTCAAATCAATTCGAAGGACAAGGCTTAGATTCAAATCCATGCGAAACAAATGATTTAGCATCAAATGAATGCGAAGTAGAAGGCTTAGCTTCAAATCCATGCAAAACAAATGATTTAGCTACAAATACTTGTGATATACATTATTAAGCTACAACTGCATGCGAAACGAACAAGTTAGCTTCAAATCCATGCGAAACACATGATTTCGATGCAAATCAATGTGATGTAGAAGGCTTAGCTTCAAATCCATGCGAAACAAATGATTTAGCTTCAAATGAATGCGAAGTAGAGGGCTTAGCTTCAAATCCATGCAAAACAAATGGTTTAGCTACAAATACTTGTGATATATATCATTTAGCTACAACTGCATGCGAAACGAACGAGTTAGCTTCAAATCCATGCGATTCACATGATTTAGCTTCAAACCAATGCGATGTAGAAGGTTTAGCTTCAAATCCATGCGATACACAAGATTGAGCTTCAAATCAATGCGATGTAGTAGGTTCAGCTTCAAATCCGTGCGGCACATATGTTTTAGCTTCAAATACTTGCGATATAAGTGATATAGCTTTAAATACTGTAGGAACAAACGAGGTAGCTTCAATTCCATGCGAGACACATGATTTAGCTTCAAATGAATGCGAAGTAGAAGGCTTAGCTTCAAATCCATGAAAAACAAATGGTTTAGCTACAAATACTTGTGATATACATTATTAAGCTACAACTGCATGCGAAACGAACGAGTTAGCTTCAAATCCATGCGAAACACATGATTTAGCTGCAAATCAATGCAATGAAGAAGGTTTAGCTTCAAATCCATGCGAAACAAATGATTTAGCTTCAAATGAATGCGAAGTAGAAGGCTTAGCTTCAAATCCATGCGAAACAAATGGTTTAGCTTCAAATACTGGTGATACACGTTATTTAGATTTTACTGCATGTGCAACGAACGAGTTAGCTTCAAATCTATGCGAAACACATGATTTAGCTGCAAATCAATGCAATGAAGAAGGTTTAGCTTCAAATCCATGCGAAACAAATGATTTAGCTTCAAATGAATGCGAAGTAGACGGCTTAGCTTCAAATCCATGCAAAACAAATGGTTTAGCTACAAATACTTGTGATATACATTATTAAGCTACAACTGCATGCGAAACGAACGAGTTAGCTTCAAATCCATTGCGATTCACATGATTTAGCTTCAAACCAATGCGATGTAGAAGGTTTAGCTTCAAATCCATGCGATACACAAGATTTAGCTTCAAATCAATGCGATGTAGTAGGTTCAGCTTCAAATCCATGCGACACATATGTTTTAGCTTCAAATCCATGCGAAACAAATGATTTATCTTCAAATGAATGCGAAGTAGAAGGCTTAGCTTCAAATCCATGCAAAACAAATGGTTTAGCTACAAATACTTGTGATAAACATTATTAAGCTACAACTGCATGCGAAACGAACGAGTTAGCTTCAAATCCATGCGAAACACATGATTTTGCTGCAAATCAATGTGATGTAGAAGGCTTAGCTTCAAATCCATGCGAAACAAATGATATAGCTTCAAACGAATGCGAAGTAGAAGGCTTAGTTTCAAATCCATGCAAAACAAATGGTTTAGCTACAAATACTTGTGATATATATCATTTAGCTACAACTGCATGCGAAACGAACGAGTTAGCTTCAAATCCATGCGATTCACATGATTTAGCTTCAAACCAATGCGATGTGGAAGGTTTAGCTACAAATCCATGCGATACACAAGATTTAGCTTCAAATCAATGCGATGTAGTAGGTTCAGCTTCAAATCCATGCGAAACAAATGATTTAGCTTCAAACGAATGCGAAGTAGAAGGCTTAGTTTCAAATCCATGCAAAACAAATGGTTTAGCTACAAATACTTGTGATATATATCATTTAGCTACAACTGCATGCGAAACGAACGAGTTAGCTTCAAATCCATGCGATTCACATGATTTAGCTTCAAACCAATGCGATGTGGAAGGTTTAGCTACAAATCCATGCGATACACAAGATTTAGCTTCAAATCAATGCGATGTAGTAGGTTCAGCTTCAAATCCATGCGACACATATGTTTTAGCTTCAAATACTTGCGATAATTGATATAGCTTTAAATACTGTAGGAACAAACGAGGTAGCTTCAAATCCATGCGAGACACATGATTTAGCTTCAAATCAATTCGATGTAGAAGGTTTAGCATCAAATCCATACGAAACAAATGATTTAGCTACAAATACTTGTGATATACATTATTAAGCTACAACTGCATGCGAAACGAACGAGTTAGCTTCAAATCCATGCGAAACACATGATTTCGCTGCAAATCAATGTGATGTAGAAGGCTTAGCTTCAAATCCATGCGAAACAAATGATTTAGCTTCAAATGAATGCGAAGTAGAGGGCTTAGCTTCAAATCCATGCAAAACAAATGGTTTAGCTACAAATACTTGTGATATATATCATTTAGCTACAACTGCATGCGAAGCGAACGAGCTAGCTTCAAATCCATGCGATTCACATGATTTAGCTTCAAACCAATGCGATGTAGAAGGTTTAGCTTCAAATCCATGCGATACACAAGATTTAGCTTCAAATCAATGCGATGTAGTAGGTTCAGCTTCAAATCCATGCGACACATATGTTTTAGCTTCAAATACTTGCGATATAAGTGATATAGCTTTAAATACTGTGGGAACAAACGAGGTAGCTTCAATTCCATGCGAGACACATGATTTAGCTTCAAATGAATGCGAAGTAGAAGGCTTAGCTTCAAATCCATGCAAAACAAATGGTTTAGCTACAAATACTTGTGATATACATTATTAAGCTACACCTGCATGCTAAACGAACGAGTTAGCTTCAAATCCATTCGAAACACATGATTTAGCTGCAAATCAATGTGATGTAGAAGGCTTAGCTTCAAATCCATGCGAAACAAATGATTTAGCTTCAAATGAATGCGAAGTAGAAGGCTTAGCTTCAAATCCATGCAAAACAAATGGTTTAGCTACAAATACTTGTGATATACATTATTAAGCTACAACTGCATGCGAAGCGAACGAGTTAGCTTCAAATCCATGCGATTCACATGATTTAGCTTCAAACCAATGCGATGTAGAAGGTTTAGCTTCAAATCCATGCGATACACAAGATTTAGCTTCAAATCAATGCGATGTAGTAGGTTCAGCTTCAAATCCATGCGAAACAAATGATTTAGCTTCAAATGAATGCGAAGTAGAAGGCTTAGCTTCAAATCCATTCAAAACAAATGGTTTAGCTACAAATACTTGTGATATATATCATTTAGCTACAACTGCATGTGAAACGAACGAGTTAGCTTCAAATCCATGCGATTCACATGATTTAGCTTCAAACCAATGCGATGTAGAAGGTTCAGCTTCAAATCCATGCGACACATATGTTTTAGCTTCAAATACTTGCGATATAAGTGATATAGCTTTAAATACTGTAGGAACAAACGAGGTAGCTTCAATTCCATGCGAGACACATGATTTAGCTTCAAATCAATTCGATGTAGAAGGTTTAGCATCAAATCCATACGAAACACGTGATTTAGCTTCAAATCAATTCGAAGGACAAGGCTTAGATTCAAATCCATGCGAAACAAATGATTTAGCTTCAAATGAATGCGAAGTAGAAGGCTTAGCTTCAAATCCATGCAAAACAAATGATTTAGCTACAAATACTTGTGATATACATTATTAAGCTACAACTGCATGCGAAACGAACGAGTTAGCTTCAAATCCATGCGAAACACATGATTTCGCTGCAAATCAATGTGATGTAGAAGGCTTAGCTTCAAATCCATGCGAAACAAATGATTTAGCTTCAAATGAATGCGAAGTAGAGGGCTTAGCTTCAAATCCATGCAAAACAAATGGTTTAGCTACAAATACTTGTGATATATATCATTTAGCTACAACTGCATGCGAAACGAACGAGTTAGCTTCAAATCCATGCGATTCACATGATTTAGCTTCAAACCAATGCGATGTAGAAGGTTTAGCTTCAAATCCATGCGATACACAAGATTTAGCTTCAAATCAATGCGATGTAGTAGGTTCAGCTTCAAATCCGTGCGGCACATATGTTTTAGCTTCAAATACTTGCGATATAAGTGATATAGCTTTAAATACTGTAGGAACAAACGAGGTAGCTTCAATTCCATGAGAGACACATGATTTAGCTTCAAATGAATGCGAAGTAGAAGGCTTAGCTTCAAATCCATGAAAAACAAATGGTTTAGCTACAAATACTTGTGATATACATTATTAAGCTACAACTGCATGCGAAACGAACGAGTTAGCTTCAAATCCATGCGAAACACATGATTTAGCTGCAAATCAATGCAATGAAGAAGGTTTAGCTTCAAATCCATGCGAAACAAATGATTTAGCTTCAAATGAATGCGAAGTAGAAGGCTTAGCTTCAAATCCATGCAAAACAAATGGTTTAGCTACAAATACTTGTGATATACATTATTAAGCTACAACTGCATGCGAAACGATCGAGTTAGCTTCAAATCCATGCGAAACACATGATTTAGCTGCAAATCAATGTGATGTAGAAGGCTTAGCTTCAAATCCATGCGAAACAAATGATTTAGCTTCAAATGAATGCGAAGTAGAAGGCTTAGCTACAAATCCATGCAAAACAAATGGTTTAGCTACAAATACTTGTGATATACATTATTAAGCTACAACTGCATGCGAAACGAACGACTTAGCTTCAAATCCATGCGATACACAAGATTTAGCTTCAAATCAATGCGATGTAGTAGGTTCAGCTTCAAATCCATGCGACACATATGTTTTAGCTTCAAATACTTCCGATATAAGTGATATAGCTTTAAATACTGTAGGAACAAACGAGGTAGCTTCAATTCCATGCGAGACACATGATTTAGCTTCAAATCAATTCGAAGGACAAGACTTAGATTCAAATTGATGCGAAACAAATGATTTAGCTTCAAACGAATGCGAAGTAGAAGGCTTAGCTTCAAATCCATGCAAAACAAATGGTTTAGCTACAAATACTTGTGATATACATTATTAAGCTACACCTGCATGCGAAACGAACGAGTTAGCATCAAATCCATGCGAAACACATGATTTAGCTTCAAATCAATGCGATGTAGTAGGTTCAGCTTCAAATCCATTCGACACATATGTTTTAGGTTCAAATACTTGCGATATAAGTGATATAGCTTTAAATACTGTGGGAACAAACGAGGTAGCTTCAATTCCATGCGAGACACATGATTTAGCTTCAAATGAATTCGAAGTAGAAGGCTTAGCTTCAAATCCATGGAAAACAAATGGTTTAGCTACAAATACTTGTGATATACATTATGAAGCTACAACTGCATGCGAAGCGAACGAGTTAGCTTCAAATCCGTGCGATTCACATGATTTAGCTTCAAACCAATGCGATGTAGAAGGTTTAGCTTCAAATCCATGCGATACACAAGATTTAGCTTCAAATCAATGCGATGTAGTAGGTTCAGCTTCAAATCCATGCGACACATATGTTTTAGCTTCAAATACTTGCGATATAAGTGATATAGATTTAAATACTGTAGGAACAAACGAGGTAGCTTCAAATCCATGCGAGACACATGATTTAACTTCAAATCAATTCGATGTAGAAGGTTTAGCATCAAATCCATACGAAACACATGATTTAGCTTCAAATCAATTCGAAGGACAAGGCTTAGATTCAAATCCATGCGAAACAAATGATTTAGCATCAAATGAATGCGAAGTAGAAGGCTTAGCTTCAAATCCATGCAAAACAAATGATTTAGCTACAAATACTTGTGATATACATTATTAAGCTACAACTGCATGCGAAACGAACAAGTTAGCTTCAAATCCATGCGAAACACATGATTTCGATGCAAATCAATGTGATGTAGAAGGCTTAGCTTCAAATCCATGCGAAACAAATGATTTAGCTTCAAATGAATGCGAAGTAGAGGGCTTAGCTTCAAATCCATGCAAAACAAATGGTTTAGCTACAAATACTTGTGATATATATCATTTAGCTACAACTGCATGCGAAACGAACGAGTTAGCTTCAAATCCATGCGATTCACATGATTTAGCTTCAAACCAATGCGATGTAGAAGGTTTAGCTTCAAATCCATGCGATACACAAGATTGAGCTTCAAATCAATGCGATGTAGTAGGTTCAGCTTCAAATCCGTGCGGCACATATGTTTTAGCTTCAAATACTTGCGATATAAGTGATATAGCTTTAAATACTGTAGGAACAAACGAGGTAGCTTCAATTCCATGCGAGACACATGATTTAGCTTCAAATGAATGCGAAGTAGAAGGCTTAGCTTCAAATCCATGAAAAACAAATGGTTTAGCTACAAATACTTGTGATATACATTATTAAGCTACAACTGCATGCGAAACGAACGAGTTAGCTTCAAATCCATGCGAAACACATGATTTAGCTGCAAATCAATGCAATGAAGAAGGTTTAGCTTCAAATCCATGCGAAACAAATGATTTAGCTTCAAATGAATGCGAAGTAGAAGGCTTAGCTTCAAATCCATGCGAAACAAATGGTTTAGCTTCAAATACTGGTGATACACGTTATTTAGATTTTACTGCATGTGCAACGAACGAGTTAGCTTCAAATCTATGCGAAACACATGATTTAGCTGCAAATCAATGCAATGAAGAAGGTTTAGCTTCAAATCCATGCGAAACAAATGATTTAGCTTCAAATCAATGCGATGTAGTAGGTTCAGCTTCAAATCCATGCAAAACAAATGGTTTAGCTACAAATACTTGTGATATACATTATTAAGCTACAACTGCATGCGAAACGAACGAGTTAGCTTCAAATCCATTGCGATTCACATGATTTAGCTTCAAACCAATGCGATGTAGAAGGTTTAGCTTCAAATCCATGCGATACACAAGATTTAGCTTCAAATCAATGCGATGTAGTAGGTTCAGCTTCAAATCCATGCGACACATATGTTTTAGCTTCAAATCCATGCGAAACAAATGATTTATCTTCAAATGAATGCGAAGTAGAAGGCTTAGCTTCAAATCCATGCAAAACAAATGGTTTAGCTACAAATACTTGTGATAAACATTATTAAGCTACAACTGCATGCGAAACGAACGAGTTAGCTTCAAATCCATGCGAAACACATGATTTTGCTGCAAATCAATGTGATGTAGAAGGCTTAGCTTCAAATCCATGCGAAACAAATGATATAGCTTCAAACGAATGCGAAGTAGAAGGCTTAGTTTCAAATCCATGCAAAACAAATGGTTTAGCTACAAATACTTGTGATATATATCATTTAGCTACAACTGCATGCGAAACGAACGAGTTAGCTTCAAATCCATGCGATTCACATGATTTAGCTTCAAACCAATGCGATGTGGAAGGTTTAGCTACAAATCCATGCGATACACAAGATTTAGCTTCAAATCAATGCGATGTAGTAGGTTCAGCTTCAAATCCATGCGAAACAAATGATTTAGCTTCAAACGAATGCGAAGTAGAAGGCTTAGTTTCAAATCCATGCAAAACAAATGGTTTAGCTACAAATACTTGTGATATATATCATTTAGCTACAACTGCATGCGAAACGAACGAGTTAGCTTCAAATCCATGCGATTCACATGATTTAGCTTCAAACCAATGCGATGTGGAAGGTTTAGCTACAAATCCATGCGATACACAAGATTTAGCTTCAAATCAATGCGATGTAGTAGGTTCAGCTTCAAATCCATGCGACACATATGTTTTAGCTTCAAATACTTGCGATAATTGATATAGCTTTAAATACTGTAGGAACAAACGAGGTAGCTTCAAATCCATGCGAGACACATGATTTAGCTTCAAATCAATTCGATGTAGAAGGTTTAGCATCAAATCCATACGAAACAAATGATTTAGCTACAAATACTTGTGATATACATTATTAAGCTACAACTGCATGCGAAACGAACGAGTTAGCTTCAAATCCATGCGAAACACATGATTTCGCTGCAAATCAATGTGATGTAGAAGGCTTAGCTTCAAATCCATGCGAAACAAATGATTTAGCTTCAAATGAATGCGAAGTAGAGGGCTTAGCTTCAAATCCATGCAAAACAAATGGTTTAGCTACAAATACTTGTGATATATATCATTTAGCTACAACTGCATGCGAAGCGAACGAGCTAGCTTCAAATCCATGCGATTCACATGATTTAGCTTCAAACCAATGCGATGTAGAAGGTTTAGCTTCAAATCCATGCGATACACAAGATTTAGCTTCAAATCAATGCGATGTAGTAGGTTCAGCTTCAAATCCATGCGACACATATGTTTTAGCTTCAAATACTTGCGATATAAGTGATATAGCTTTAAATACTGTGGGAACAAACGAGGTAGCTTCAATTCCATGCGAGACACATGATTTAGCTTCAAATGAATGCGAAGTAGAAGGCTTAGCTTCAAATCCATGCAAAACAAATGGTTTAGCTACAAATACTTGTGATATACATTATTAAGCTACACCTGCATGCTAAACGAACGAGTTAGCTTCAAATCCATTCGAAACACATGATTTAGCTGCAAATCAATGTGATGTAGAAGGCTTAGCTTCAAATCCATGCGAAACAAATGATTTAGCTTCAAATGAATGCGAAGTAGAAGGCTTAGCTTCAAATCCATGCAAAACAAATGGTTTAGCTACAAATACTTGTGATATACATTATTAAGCTACAACTGCATGCGAAGCGAACGAGTTAGCTTCAAATCCATGCGATTCACATGATTTAGCTTCAAACCAATGCGATGTAGAAGGTTTAGCTTCAAATCCATGCGATACACAAGATTTAGCTTCAAATCAATGCGATGTAGTAGGTTCAGCTTCAAATCCATGCGAAACAAATGATTTAGCTTCAAATGAATGCGAAGTAGAAGGCTTAGCTTCAAATCCATTCAAAACAAATGGTTTAGCTACAAATACTTGTGATATATATCATTTAGCTACAACTGCATGTGAAACGAACGAGTTAGCTTCAAATCCATGCGATTCACATGATTTAGCTTCAAACCAATGCGATGTAGAAGGTTCAGCTTCAAATCCATGCGACACATATGTTTTAGCTTCAAATACTTGCGATATAAGTGATATAGCTTTAAATACTGTAGGAACAAACGAGGTAGCTTCAATTCCATGCGAGACACATGATTTAGCTTCAAATCAATTCGATGTAGAAGGTTTAGCATCAAATCCATACGAAACACGTGATTTAGCTTCAAATCAATTCGAAGGACAAGGCTTAGATTCAAATCCATGCGAAACAAATGATTTAGCTTCAAATGAATGCGAAGTAGAAGGCTTAGCTTCAAATCCATGCAAAACAAATGATTTAGCTACAAATACTTGTGATATACATTATTAAGCTACAACTGCATGCGAAACGAACGAGTTAGCTTCAAATCCATGCGAAACACATGATTTCGCTGCAAATCAATGTGATGTAGAAGGCTTAGCTTCAAATCCATGCGAAACAAATGATTTAGCTTCAAATGAATGCGAAGTAGAGGGCTTAGCTTCAAATCCATGCAAAACAAATGGTTTAGCTACAAATACTTGTGATATATATCATTTAGCTACAACTGCATGCGAAACGAACGAGTTAGCTTCAAATCCATGCGATTCACATGATTTAGCTTCAAACCAATGCGATGTAGAAGGTTTAGCTTCAAATCCATGCGATACACAAGATTTAGCTTCAAATCAATGCGATGTAGTAGGTTCAGCTTCAAATCCGTGCGGCACATATGTTTTAGCTTCAAATACTTGCGATATAAGTGATATAGCTTTAAATACTGTAGGAACAAACGAGGTAGCTTCAATTCCATGAGAGACACATGATTTAGCTTCAAATGAATGCGAAGTAGAAGGCTTAGCTTCAAATCCATGAAAAACAAATGGTTTAGCTACAAATACTTGTGATATACATTATTAAGCTACAACTGCATGCGAAACGAACGAGTTAGCTTCAAATCCATGCGAAACACATGATTTAGCTGCAAATCAATGCAATGAAGAAGGTTTAGCTTCAAATCCATGCGAAACAAATGATTTAGCTTCAAATGAATGCGAAGTAGAAGGCTTAGCTTCAAATCCATGCAAAACAAATGGTTTAGCTACAAATACTTGTGATATACATTATTAAGCTACAACTGCATGCGAAACGATCGAGTTAGCTTCAAATCCATGCGAAACACATGATTTAGCTGCAAATCAATGTGATGTAGAAGGCTTAGCTTCAAATCCATGCGAAACAAATGATTTAGCTTCAAATGAATGCGAAGTAGAAGGCTTAGCTACAAATCCATGCAAAACAAATGGTTTAGCTACAAATACTTGTGATATACATTATTAAGCTACAACTGCATGCGAAACGAACGACTTAGCTTCAAATCCATGCGATACACAAGATTTAGCTTCAAATCAATGCGATGTAGTAGGTTCAGCTTCAAATCCATGCGACACATATGTTTTAGCTTCAAATACTTCCGATATAAGTGATATAGCTTTAAATACTGTAGGAACAAACGAGGTAGCTTCAATTCCATGCGAGACACATGATTTAGCTTCAAATCAATTCGAAGGACAAGACTTAGATTCAAATTGATGCGAAACAAATGATTTAGCTTCAAACGAATGCGAAGTAGAAGGCTTAGCTTCAAATCCATGCAAAACAAATGGTTTAGCTACAAATACTTGTGATATACATTATTAAGCTACAACTGCATGCGAAACGAACGAGTTAGCTTCAAATCCATGCGAAACACATGATTAAGCTTCAAATCAATGCGATGTAGATGGTTTGCTTCAAATTCATGCGACACACAAGATTTAGCTTCAAATCAATGCGATGAGGTATGTTCAGCTTCAAATCCACGCGATATAAGTGATATAGCTTCAAAAGTAGGAGGAACAAACGAGGTAGCTACAATTCCATGCGAAACAAATGAGTTAGCTTCAAATGAATGCGAAGTAGAAGGCTTAGCTTCAAATCCATGCGAAACAAATGGTTTAGCTTCAAATACTGGTGATATACGTTATTTAGATTTTACTGCATGCGCAACGAACGAGTTAGCTTCAAATCTATGCGAAACACATGATTTAGCTGCAAATCAATGCAATGAAGAAGGTTTAGCTTCAAATCCATGCGAATCAAATGATTTAGCTACAAATGAATGCGAAGTAGAAGGCTTAGCTTCAAATCCATGCAAAACAAATGGTTTCGCTACTAATACTTGTGATATATATCATTTAGGTACAACTGCATGTGAAACGAACGAGTTAGCTTCAAAGCCATGCGATTCACATGATTTAGCTTCAAACCAATGCGATGTAGAAGGTTTAGCTTCAAATCCATGCGATACACAAGATTTAGCTTCAAATCAATGCGATGTAGTAGGTTCAGCTTCAAATCCATGCGACACATATGTTTTAGCTTCAAATACTTGCGATATAAGTGATATAGCTTTAAATACTGTAGGAACAAACGAGGTAGCTTCAATTCCATGCGAGACACATGATTTAGCTTCAAATGGATGCGAAGTAGAAGGCTTAGCTTCAATCCATGCAAAACAAATGGTTTAGCTACAAATTCTTGTGATATACATTATTAAGCTACAACTGCATGCGAAACGAACGAGTTAGCTTCAAATCCATGCGAAACACATGATTTAGCTGCAAATCAATGCAATGAAGAAGGTTTAGCTTCAAATCCATGCGAAACAAATGATTTAGCTTCAAATGAATGCGAAGTAGAAGGCTTAGCTTCAAATCCATGCAAAACAAATGGTTTAGCTACAAATACTTGTGATATACATTATTAAGCTACAACTGCATGCGAAGCGAACGAGTTAGCTTCAAATCCATGCGATTCACATGATTTAGCTTCAAACCAATGCGATGTAGAAGGTTCAGCTTCAAATCCATGCGACACATATGTTTTAGCTTCAAATACTTGCGATATAAGTGATATAGCTTTAAATACTGTAGGAACAAACGAGGTAGCTTCAATTCCATGCGAGACACATGATTTAGCTTCAAATCAATTCGATGTAGAAGGTTTAGCATCAAATCCATACGAAACACATGATTTAGCTTCAAATCAATTCGAAGGACAAGGCTTAGATTCAAATCCATGCGAAACAAATGATTTAGCTTCAAATGAATGCGAAGTAGAAGGCTTAGCTTCAAATCCATGCAAAACAAATGATTTAGCTACAAATACTTGTGATATACATTATTAAGCTACAACTGCATGCGAAACGAACGAGTTAGCTTCAAATCCATGCGAAACACATGATTTCGCTGCAAATCAATGTGATGTAGAAGGCTTAGCTTCAAATCCATGCGAAACAAATGATTTTGATTCAAATGAATGCGAAGTAGAGGGCTTAGCTTCAAATCCATGCAAAACAAATGGTTTAGCTACAAATACTTGTGATATATATCATTTAGCTACAACTGCATGCGAAACGAACGAGTTAGCTTCAAATCCATGCGATTCACATGATTTAGCTTCAAACCAATGCGATGTAGAAGGTTTAGCTTCAAATCCATGCGATACACAAGATTTAGCTTCAAATCAATGCGATGTAGTAGGTTCAGCTTCAAATCCGTGCGGCACATATGTTTTAGCTTCAAATACTTGCGATATAAGTGATATAGCTTTAAATACTGTAGGAACAAACGAGGTAGCTTCAATTCCATGCGAGACACATGATTTAGCTTCAAATGAATGCGAAGTAGAAGGCTTAGCTTCAAATCCATGAAAAACAAATGGTTTAGCTACAAATACTTGTGATATACATTATTAAGCTACAACTGCATGCGAAACGAACGAGTTAGCTTCAAATCCATGCGAAACACATGATTTAGCTGCAAATCAATGCAATGAAGAAGGTTTAGCTTCAAATCCATGCGAAACAAATGATTTAGCTTCAAATGAATGCGAAGTCGAAGGCTTAGCTTCAAATCCATGCAAAACAAATGGTTTAGCTACAAAATACTTGTGATATACATTATTAAGCTACAACTGCATGCGAAACGATCGAGTTAGCTTCAAATCAATGCGAAACACATGATTTAGCTGCAAATCAATGTGATGTAGAAGGCTTAGCTTCAAATCCATGCGAAACAAATGATTTAGCTTCAAATGAATGCGAAGTAGAAGGCTTAGCTTCAAATCCATGCAAAACAAATGGTTTAGCTACAAATACTTGTGATATACATTATTAAGCTACTACTGCATGCGAAACGAACGACTTAGCTTCAAATCAATGCGATGTAGTAGGTTCAGCTTCAAATCCGTGCGGCACATATGTTTTAGCTTCAAATACTTGCGATATAAGTGATATAGCTTTAAATACTGTAGGAACAAACGAGGTAGCTTCAATTCCATGCGAGACACATGATTTAGCTTCAAATGAATGCGAAGTAGAAGGCTTAGCTTCAAATCCATGAAAAACAAATGGTTTAGCTACAAATACTTGTGATATACATTATTAAGCTACAACTGCATGCGAAACGAACGAGTTAGCTTCAAATCCATGCGAAACACATGATTTAGCTGCAAATCATTGCAATGAAGAAGGTTTAGCTTCAAATCCATGCGAAACAAATGATTTAGCTTCAAATGAATGCGAAGTAGAAGGCTTAGCTTCAAATCCATGCAAAACAAATGGTTTAGCTACAAATACTTGTGATATACATTATTAAGCTACAACTGCATGCGAAACGATCGAGTTAGCTTCAAATCAATGCGAAACACATGATTTAGCTGCAAATCAATGTGATGTAGAAGGCTTAGCTTCAAATCCATGCGAAACAAATGATTTAGCTTCAAATGAATGCGAAGTAGAAGGCTTAGCTTCAAATCCATGCAAAACAAATGGTTTAGCTACAAATACTTGTGATATACATTATTAAGCTACAACTGCATGCGAAACGAACGACTTAGCTTCAAATCCATGCGATACACAAGATTTAGCTTCAAATCAATGCGATGTAGTAGGTTCAGCTTCAAATCCATGCGACACATATGTTTTAGCTTCAAATACTTCCGATATAAGTGATATAGCTTTAAATACTGTAGGAACAAACGAGGTAGCTTCAATTCCGTGCGAGACACATGATTTAGCTTCAAATCAATTCGAAGGACAAGGCTTAGATTCAAATTGATGCGAAACAAATGATTTAGCTTCAAACGAATGCGAAGTAGAAGGCTTAGCTTCAGATCCATGCAAAACAAATGGTTTAGCTACAAATACTTGTGATATATATCAATTAGCTACAACTGCATGCGAAACGAACGAGTTAGCTTCAAATCCATGCGAAACACATGATTAAGCTTCAAATCAATGCGATGTAGATGGTTTGCTTCAAATTCATGCGACACACAAGATTTAGCTTCAAATCAATGCGATGAGGTATGTTCAGCTTCAAATCCATGCGATATAAGTGATATAGCTTCAAAAGTAGGAGGAACAAACGAGGTCGCTACAATTCCATGCGAAACAAATGAGTTAGCTTCAAATGAATGCGAAGTAGAAGGCTTAGCTTCAAATCCATGCGAAACAAATGGTTTAGCTTCAAATACTGGTGATATACGTTATTTAGATTTTACTGCATGCGCAACGAACGAGTTAGCTTCAAATCTATGCGAAACACATGATTTAGCTGCAAATCAATGCAATGAAGAAGGTTTAGCTTCAAATCCATGCGAATCAAATGATTTAGCTACAAATGAATGCGAAGTAGAAGGCTTAGCTTCAAATCCATGCAAAACAAATGGTTTCGCTACTAATACTTGTGATATATATCATTTAGGTACAACTGCATGTGAAACGAACGAGTTAGCTTCAAATCCATGCGATTCACATGATTTAGCTTCAAACCAATGCGATGTAGAAGGTTTAGCTTCAAATCCATGCGATACACAAGATTTAGCTTCAAATCAATGCGATGTAGTAGGTTCAGCTTCAAATCCATGCGACACATATGTTTTAGCTTCAAATACTTGCGATATAAGTGATATAGCTTTAAATACTGTAGGAACAAACGAGGTAGCTTCAATTCCATGCGAGACACATGATTTAGCTTCAAATCAATTCGATGTAGAAGGTTTGGCTTCAAATCCATACGAAACACATGATTTAGCTTCAAATCAATTCGAAGGACAAGGCTTAGCTTCAAATCCATGCGAAACAAATGATTTAGCTTCAAACGAATGCGAAGTGGAAGGCTTAGCTTCAAATCCATGCAAAACAAATGGTTTAGCTACAAATACTTGTGATATATATCATTTAGCTACAACTGCATGTGAAACGAACGAGTTAGCTTCAAATCCATGCGATTCACATGATTTAGCTTCAAACCAATGCGATGTAGAAGGTTTAGCTTTAAATCCATGCGATACACAAGATTTAGCTTCAAATCAATGCGATGTAGTAGGTTCAGCTTCAAATCCATGCGACACATATGTTTTAGCTTCAAATACTTGCGATATAAGTGATATAGCTTTAAATACTGTAGGAACAAACGAGGTAGCTTCAATTCCATGCGAGACACATGATTTAGCTTCAAATTAATTCGATGTAGAAGGTTTGGCTTCAAATCCATACGAAACACATGATTTAGCTTCAAATCAATACGAAGGACAAGGCTTAGATTCAAATCCATGCGAAACAAATGATTTAGCTTCAAATGAATGCGAAGTAGAAGGCTTAGCTTCAAATCCATGCAAAACAAATGGTTTAGCTACAAATTCTTGTGATATACATTATTAAGCTACAACTGCATGCGAAACGAACGAGTTAGCTTCAAATCCATGCGAAACACATGATTTAGCTGCAAATCAATGCAATGAAGAAGGTTTAGCTTCAAATCCATGCGAAACAAATGATTTAGCTTCAAATGAATGCGAAGTAGAAGGCTTAGCTTCAAATCCATGCAAAACAAATGGTTTAGCTACAAATACTTGTGATATACATTATTAAGCTACAACTGCATGCGAAGCGAACGAGTTAGCTTCAAATCCATGCGATTCACATGACTTAGCTTCAAACCAATGCGATGTAGAAGGTTCAGCTTCAAATCCATGCGACACATATGTTTTAGCTTCAAATACTTGCGATATAAGTGATATAGCTTTAAATACTGTAGGAACAAACGAGGTAGCTTCAATTCCATGCGAGACACATGATTTAGCTTCAAATCAATTCGATGTAGAAGGTTTAGCATCAAATCCATACGAAACACATGATTTAGCTTCAAATCAATTCGAAGGACAAGGCTTAGATTCAAATCCATGCGAAACAAATGATTTAGCTTCAAATGAATGCGAAGTAGAAGGCTTAGCTTCAAATCCATGCAAAACAAATGATTTAGCTACAAATACTTGTGATATACATTATTAAGCTACAACTGCATGCGAAACGAACGAGTTAGCTTCAAATCCATGCGAAACACATGATTTCGCTGCAAATCAATGTGATGTAGAAGGCTTAGCTTCAAATCCATGCGAAACGATCGAGTTAGCTTCAAATGAATGCGAAGTAGAGGGCTTAGCTTCAAATCCATGCAAAACAAATGGTTTAGCTACAAATACTTGTGATATATATCATTTAGCTACAACTGCATGCGAAACGAACGAGTTAGCTTCAAATCCATGCGATTCACATGATTTAGCTTCAAACCAATGCGATGTAGAAGGTTTAGCTTCAAATCCATGCGATACACAAGATTTAGCTTCAAATCAATGCGATGTAGTAGGTTCAGCTTCAAATCCGTGCGGCACATATGTTTTAGCTTCAAATACTTGCGATATAAGTGATATAGCTTTAAATACTGTAGGAACAAACGAGGTAGCTTCAATTCCATGCGAGACACATGATTTAGCTTCAAATGAATGCGAAGTAGAAGGCTTAGCTTCAAATCCATGAAAAACAAATGGTTTAGCTACAAATACTTGTGATATACATTATTAAGCTACAACTGCATGCGAAACGAACGAGTTAGCTTCAAATCCATGCGAAACACATGATTTAGCTGCAAATCAATGCAATGAAGAAGGTTTAGCTTCAAATCCATGCGAAACAAATGATTTAGCTTCAAATGAATGCGAAGTAGAAGGCTTAGCTTCAAATCCATGCAAAACAAATGGTTTAGCTACAAATACTTGTGATATACATTATTAAGCTACAACTGCATGCGAAACGATCGAGTTAGCTTCAAATCAATGCGAAACACATGATTTAGCTGCAAATCAATGTGATGTAGAAGGCTTAGCTTCAAATCCATGCGAAACAAATGATTTAGCTTCAAATGAATGCGAAGTAGAAGGCTTAGCTTCAAATCCATGCAAAACAAATGGTTTAGCTACAAATACTTGTGATATACATTATTAAGCTACAACTGCATGCGAAACGAACGACTTAGCTTCAAATCAATGCGATGTAGTAGGTTCAGCTTCAAATCCGTGCGGCACATATGTTTTAGCTTCAAATACTTGCGATATAAGTGATATAGCTTTAAATACTGTAGGAACAAACGAGGTAGCTTCAATTCCATGCGAGACACATGATTTAGCTTCAAATGAATGCGAAGTAGAAGGCTTAGCTTCAAATCCATGAAAAACAAATGGTTTAGCTACAAATACTTGTGATATACATTATTAAGCTACAACTGCATGCGAAACGAACGAGTTAGCTTCAAATCCATGCGAAACACATGATTTAGCTGCAAATCATTGCAATGAAGAAGGTTTAGCTTCAAATCCATGCGAAACAAATGATTTAGCTTCAAATGAATGCGAAGTAGAAGGCTTAGCTTCAAATCCATGCAAAACAAATGGTTTAGCTACAAATACTTGTGATATACATTATTAAGCTACAACTGCATGCGAAACGATCGAGTTAGCTTCAAATCAATGCGAAACACATGATTTAGCTGCAAATCAATGTGATGTAGAAGGCTTAGCTTCAAATCCATGAGAAACAAATGATTTAGCTTCAAATGAATGCGAAGTAGAAGGCTTAGCTTCAAATCCATGCAAAACAAATGGTTTAGCTACAAATACTTGTGATATACATTATTAAGCTACAACTGCATGCGAAACGAACGACTTAGCTTCAAATCCATGCGATACACAAGATTTAGCTTCAAATCAATGCGATGTAGTAGGTTCAGCTTCAAATCCATGCGACACATATGTTTTAGCTTCAAATACTTCCGATATAAGTGATATAGCTTTAAATACTGTAGGAACAAACGAGGTAGCTTCAATTCCATGCGAGACACATGATTTAGCTTCAAATCAATTCGAAGGACAAGGCTTAGATTCAAATTGATGCGAAACAAATGATTTAGCTTCAAACGAATGCGAAGTAGAAGGCTTAGCTTCAAATCCATGCAAAACAAATGGTTTAGCTACAAATACTTGTGATATATATCAATTAGCTACAACTGCATGCGAAACGAACGAGTTAGCTTCAAATCCATGCGAAACACATGATTAAGCTTCAAATCAATGCGATGTAGATGGTTTGCTTCAAATTCATGCGACACACAAGATTTAGCTTCAAATCAATGCGATGAGGTATGTTCAGCTTCAAATCCATGCGATATAAGTGATATAGCTTCAAAAGTAGGAGGAACAAACGAGGTCGCTACAATTCCATGCGAAACAAATGAGTTAGCTTCAAATGAATGCGAAGTAGAAGGCTTAGCTTCAAATCCATGCGAAACAAATGGTTTAGCTTCAAATACTGGTGATATACGTTATTTAGATTTTACTGCATGCGCAACGAACGAGTTAGCTTCAAATCTATGCGAAACACATGATTTAGCTGCAAATCAATGCAATGAAGAAGGTTTAGCTTCAAATCCATGCGAATCAAATGATTTAGCTACAAATGAATGCGAAGTAGAAGGCTTAGCTTCAAATCCATGCAAAACAAATGGTTTCGCTACTAATACTTGTGATATATATCATTTAGGTACAACTGCATGTGAAACGAACGAGTTAGCTTCAAATCCATGCGATTCACATGATTTAGCTTCAAACCAATGCGATGTAGAAGGTTTAGCTTCAAATCCATGCGATACACAAGATTTAGCTTCAAATCAATGCGATGTAGTAGGTTCAGCTTCAAATCCATGCGACACATATGTTTTAGCTTCAAATACTTGCGATATAAGTGATATAGCTTTAAATACTGTAGGAACAAACGAGGTAGCTTCAATTCCATGCGAGACACATGATTTAGCTTCAAATCAATTCGATGTAGAAGGTTTGGCTTCAAATCCATACGAAACACATGATTTAGCTTCAAATCAATTCGAAGGACAAGGCTTAGCTTCAAATCCATGCGAAACAAATGATTTAGCTTCAAACGAATGCGAAGTGGAAGGCTTAGCTTCAAATCCATGCAAAACAAATGGTTTAGCTACAAATACTTGTGATATATATCATTTAGCTACAACTGCATGTGAAACGAACGAGTTAGCTTCAAATCCATGCGATTCACATGATTTAGCTTCAATCCAATGCGATGTAGAAGGTTTAGCTTTAAATCCATGCGATACACAAGATTTAGCTTCAAATCAATGCGATGTAGTAGGTTCAGCTTCAAATCCATGCGACACATATGTTTTAGCTTCAAATACTTGCGATATAAGTGATATAGCTTTAAATACTGTAGGAACAAACGAGGTAGCTTCAATTCCATGCGAGACACATGATTTAGCTTCAAATTAATTCGATGTAGAAGGTTTGGCTTCAAATCCATACGAAACACATGATTTAGCTTCAAATCAATACGAAGGACAAGGCTTAGATTCAAATCCATGCGAAACAAATGATTTAGCTTCAAATGAATGCGAAGTAGAAGGCTTAGCTTCAAATCCATGCAAAACAAATGGTTTAGCTACAAATACTTGTGATATACATTATTAAGCTACAACTGCATGCGAAACGAACGAGTCAGCTTAAAATCCATGCGAAACACATGATTTAACTGCAAATCAATGTGATGTAGAAGGCTTAGCTTCAAATCCATGCGAAACAAATGATTTAGCTTCAAATGAATGCGAAGTAGAAGGCTTAGCTTCAAATCCATGCAAAACAAATGGTTTAGCTACAAATACTTGTGATATATATCATTTAGCTACAACTGCATGCGAAGCGAACGAGCTAGATTCAAATCCATGCGATTCACATGATTTAGCTTCAAACCAATGCGATGTAGACGGTTTAGCTTCAAATCCATGCGATACACAAGATTTAGCTTCAAATCAATGCGATGTAGTAGGTTCAGCTTCAAATCCATGCGACACATATGTTTTAGCTTCAAATACTTGCGATATAAGTGATATAGCTTTAAATACTGTGGGAACAAACGAGGTAGCTTCAATTCCATGCGAGACACATGATTTAGCTTCAAATGAATGCGAAGTAGAAGGCTTAGCTTCAAATCCATGCAAAACAAATGGTTTAGCTACAAATACTTGTGATATACATTATTAAGCTACACCTGCATGCTAAACGAACGAGTTAGCTTCAAATCCATGCGAAACACATGATTTAGCTGCAAATCAATGTGATGTAGAAGGCTTAGCATCAAATCCATGCGAAACAAATTATTTAGCTTCAAATGAATGCGAAGTAGAAGGCTTAGCTTCAAATCCATGCAAAACAAATGGTTTAGCTACAAATACTTGTGATATATATTATTAAGCTACAACTGCATGCGAAGCGAACGAGTTAGCTTCAAATCCATGCGATTCACATGATTTAGCTTCAAACCAATGCGATGTAGAAGGTTTAGCTTCAAATCCATGCGATACACAAGATTTAGCTTCAAATCAATGCGATGTAGTAGGTTCAGCTTCAAATCCATACGAAACAAATGATTTAGCTTCAAATGAATGCGAAGTAGAAGGCTTAGCTTCAAATCCATTCAAAACAAATGGTTTAGCTACAAATACTTGTGATATATATCATTTAGCTACAACTGCATGTGAAACGAACGAGTTAGCTTCAAATCCATGCGATTCACATGATTTAGCTTCAAACCAATGCGATGTAGAAGGTTCAGCTTCAAATCCATGCGACACATATGTTTTAGCTTCAAATACTTGCGATATAAGTGATATAGCTTTAAATACTGTAGGAACAAACGAGGTAGCTTCAATTCCATGCGAGACACATGATTTAGCTTCAAATCAATTCGATGTAGAAGGTTTAGCATCAAATCCATACGAAACACATGATTTAGCTTCAAATCAATTCGAAGGACAAGGCTTAGATTCAAATCCATGCGAAACAAATGATTTAGCTTCAAATGAATGCGCAGTAGAAGGCTTAGCTTCAAATCCATGCAAAACAAATGATTTAGCTACAAATACTTGTGATATACATTATTAAGCTACAACTGCATGCGAAACGAACGAGTTAGCTTCAAATCCATGCGAAACACATGATTTCGCTGCAAATCAATGAGATGTAGAAGGCTTAGCTTCAAATCCATGCGAAACAAATGATTTAGCTTCAAATGAATGCGAAGTAGAGGGCTTAGCTTCAAATCCATGCAAAACAAATGGTTTAGCTACAAATACTTGTGATATATATCATTTAGCTACAACTGCATGCGAAACGAACGAGTTAGCTTCAAATCCATGCGATTCACATGATTTAGCTTCAAACCAATGCGATGTAGAAGGTTTAGCTTCAAATCCATGCGATACACAAGATTTAGCTTCAAATCAATGCGATGTAGTAGGTTCAGCTTCAAATCCGTGCGGCACATATGTTTTAGCTTCAAATACTTGCGATATAAGTGATATAGCTTTAAATACTGTAGGAACAAACGAGGTAGCTTCAATTCCATGCGAGACACATGATTTAGCTTCAAATGAATGCGAAGTAGAAGGCTTAGCTTCAAATCCATGAAAAACAAATGGTTTAGCTACAAATACTTGTGATATACATTATTAAGCTACAACTGCATGCGAAACGAACGAGTTAGCTTCAAATCCATGCGAAACACATGATTTAGCTGCAAATCAATGCAATGAAGAAGGTTTAGCTTCAAATCCATGCGAAACAAATGATTTAGCTTCAAATGAATGCGAAGTAGAAGGCTTAGCTTCAAATCCATGCAAAACAAATGGTTTAGCTACAAATACTTGTGATAAACATTATTAAGCTACAACTGCATGCGAAACGATCGAGTTAGCTTCAAATCCATGCGAAACACATGATTTAGCTGCAAATCAATGTGATGTAGAAGGCTTAGCTTCAAATCCATGCGAAACAAATGATTTAGCTTCAAATGAATGCGAAGTAGAAGGCTTAGCTTCAAATCCATGCAAAACAAATGGTTTAGCTACAAATACTTGTGATATACATTATTAAGCTACAACTGCATGCGAAACGAACGACTTAGCTTCAAATCCATGCGATACACAAGATTTAGCTTCAAATCAATGCGATGTAGTAGGTTCAGCTTCAAATCCATGCGACACATATGTTTTAGCTTCAAATACTTCCGATATAAGTGATATAGCTTTAAATACTGTAGGAACAAACGAGGTAGCTTCAATTCCATGCGAGACACATGATTTAGCTTCAAATCAATTCGAAGGACAAGGCTTAGATTCAAATTGATGCGAAACAAATGATTTAGCTTCAAACGAATGCGAAGTAGAAGGCTTAGCTTCAAATCCATGCAAAACAAATGGTTTAGCTACAAATACTTGTGATATATATCATTTAGCTACAACTGCATGCGAAACGAACGAGTTAGCTTCAAATCCATGCGAAACACATGATTAAGCTTCAAATCAATGCGATGTAGATGGTTTGCTTCAAATTCATGCGACACACAAGATTTAGCTTCAAATCAATGCGATGAGGTATGTTCAGCTTCAAATCCATGCGATATAAGTGATATAGCTTCAAAAGTAGGAGGAACAAACGAGGTAGCTACAATTCCATGCGAAACAAATGAGTTAGCTTCAAATGAATGCGAAGTAGAAGGCTTAGCTTCAAATCCATGCGAAACAAATGGTTTAGCTTCAAATACTGGTGATATACGTTATTTAGATTTTACTGCATGCGCAACGAACGAGTTAGCTTCAAATCTATGCGAAACACATGATTTAGCTGCAAATCAATGCAATGAAGAAGGTTTAGCTTCAAATCCATGCGAATCAAATGATTTAGCTACAAATGAATGCGAAGTAGAAGGCTTAGCTTCAAATCCATGCAAAATAAGTGGTTTCGCTACTAATACTTGTGATATATATCATTTAGGTACAACTGCATGTGAAACGAACGAGTTAGCTTCAAATCCATGCGATTCACATGATTTAGCTTCAAACCAATGCGATGTAGAAGGTTTAGCTTCAAATCCATGCGATACACAAGATTTAGCTTCAAATCAATGCGATGTAGTAGGTTCAGCTTCAAATCCATGCGACACATATGTTTTAGCTTCAAATACTTGCGATATAAGTGATATAGCTTTAAATACTGTAGGAACAAACGAGGTAGCTTCAATTCCATGCGAGACACATGATTTAGCTTCAAATCAATTCGATGTAGAAGGTTTGGCTTCAAATCCATACGAAACACATGATTTAGCTTCAAATCAATTCGAAGGACAAGGCTTAGCTTCAAATCCATGCGAAACAAATGATTTAGCTTCAAACGAATGCGAAGTGGAAGGCTTAGCTTCAAATCCATGCAAAACAAATGGTTTAGCTACAAATACTTGTGATATATATCATTTAGCTACAACTGCATGTGAAACGAACGAGTTAGCTTCAAATCCATGCGATTCACATGATTTAGCTTCAAACCAATGCGATGTAGAAGGTTTAGCTTTAAATCCATGCGATACACAAGATTTAGCTTCAAATCAATGCGATGTAGTAGGTTCAGCTTCAAATCCATGCGACACATATGTTTTAGCTTCAAATACTTGCTATATAAGTGATATAGCTTTAAATACTGTAGGAACAAACGAGGTAGCTTCAATTCCATGCGAGACGCATGATTTAGCTTCAAATCAATTCGAAGGACAAGGCTTAGATTCAAATTGATGCGAAACAAATGATTTAGCTTCAAATGAATGCGAAGAGAAGGCTTAGCTTCAAATCCATGCAAAACAAATGGTTTAGCTACAAATACTTGTGATATATATCATTTAGCTACAACTGCATGTGAAACGAACGAGTTAGCTTCAAATCCATGCGATTCACATGATTAGCTTCAAACCAATGCGATGTAGAAGGTTTAGCTTCAAATCCATGCGATACACAAGATTTAGCTTCAAATCAATGCGATGTAGTAGGTTCAGCTTCAAATCCATGCGACACATATGTTTTAGCTTCAAATACTTGCGATATAAGTGATATAGCTTTAAATACTGTAGGAACAAACGAGGTAGCTTCAATTCATGCGAGACACATGAGTTAGCTTCAAATTTATTCGATGTAGAAGATTTGGCTACAAATACATACGAAACACATGATTTAGCTTCAAATCAATTCGAAGGACAAGGCTTAGATTCAAATCCATGCGAAACAAATGATTTAGCTTCAAATGATGCGAAGTAGAAGGCTTAGCTTCAAATCCATGCAAAAGAAATGGTTTAGCTACAAATACTTGTGATATACATTATTAAGCTACAACTGCATGCGAAACGAACGAGTTAGCTTCAAATCATGCGAAACACATGATTTAGCTGCAAATCAATGTGATGTAGAAGGCTTAGCTTCAAATACATGCGAACAAATGATTTAGCTTCAAATGAATGCGAAGTAGAAGGCTTAGCTTCAAATCCATTCAAAACAAATGGTTTAGCTACAAATACTTGTGATATATATCATTTAGCTACAACTGCATGTGAAACGAACGAGTTAGCTTCAAATCCATGCGATTCACATGATTTAGCTTCAAACCAATGCGATGTAGAAGGTTCAGCTTCAAATCCATGCGATACACAAGATTTAGCTTCAAATCAATGCGATGTAGTAGGTTCAGCTTCAAATCCATGCGACACATATGTTTTAGTTTCAAATACTTGCGATATACGTGATATAGCTTTAAATACTGTAGGAACAAACGAGGTAGCTTCAATTCCATGCGAGACACATGATTTAGCTTCAATCAATTCGATGTAGAAGGCTTAGCTTCAAATACATGCGAAACAAATGATTTAGCTTCAAATGAATGCGAAGTAGAAGGCTTAGCTTCAAATCCATTCAAAACAAATGGTTTAGCTACAAATACTTGTGATATATATCATTTAGCTACAACTGCATGTGAAACGAACGAGTTAGCTTCAAATCCATGCGATTCACGTGATTTAGCTTCAAACCAATGCGATGTAGAAGGTTTAGCTTCAAATCCATGAGATACACAAGATTTAGCTTCAAATCAATGCGATGTAGTAGGTTCAGCTTCAAATCCATGCGACATATATGTTTTAGCTTCAAATACTTGCGATATAAGTGATATAGCTTTAAAAAACTGTAGGAACAAACGAGGTAGCTTCAAGTCCATGCGAGACACATGATTTAGCTTCAAATCAATTCGATGTAGAAGGTTAGCTTCAAATACATACGAAACACATGATTTAGCTTCAAATCAATTCGAAGGACAAGGCTTAGATTCAAATCCATGCGAAACAAATGATTTAGCTTCAAATGAATGCGATGTAGAAGGCTTAGCTTCAAATCCATGCAAAACAAATGGTTTAGCTACAAATACTTGTGATATACATTATTAAGCTACAACCGCATGTGAAACGAACGAGTTAGCTTCAAATCCATGTGAAACACATGATTTAGCTGCAAATCAATGTGATGTAGAAGGCTTAGCTTCAAATCCATGCGAAACAAATGATTTAGCTTCAAATGAATGCGAAGTAGAAGGCTTAGCTTCAAATCCATGCAAAACAAATGGTTTAGCTACAAATACTTGTGATATACAGTATTAAGCTACAACTGCATGCGAAACGAACGAGTTAGCTTCAAATCCATGCGAAACACATGATTTAGCTGCAAATCAATGTGATGTAGAAGGCTTAGCTTCAAATACATGCGAAACAAATGATTTAGCTTCAAATGAATGCGAAGTAGAAGGCTTAGCTTCAATCCATTCAAAACAAATGGTTTAGCTACAAATACTTGTGATATATATCATTTAGCTACAACTGCATGTGAAACGAACGAGTTAGCTTCAAATCCATGCGATTCACTTGATTTAGCTTCAAACCAATGCGATGTAGAAGGTTTAGCTTCAAATCCATGCGATACACAAGATTTAGCTTCAAATCAATGCGATGTAGTAGGTTCAGCTTCAAATCCATGCGACACATATGTTTTAGCTTCAAATACTTGCGATATAAGTGATATAGCTTTAAATACTGTAGGAACAAACGAGGTAGCTTCAATTCCATGCGAGACACATGAGTTAGCTTCAAATTTATTCGATGTAGAAGATTTGGCTTCATATCCATACGAAACACATGATTTAGCTTCAAATCAATTCGAAGGACAAGGCTTAGATTCAAATCCATGCGAAACAAATGATTTAGCTTCAAATGAATGCGAAGTAGAAGGCTTAGCTTCAAATCCATGCAAAACAAATGGTTTAGCTACAAATACTTGTGATATACATTATTAAGCTACAACTGCATGCGAAACGAACGAGTTAGCTTCAAATCCATGCGAAACACATGATTTAGCTGCAAATCAATGTGATGTAGAAGGCTTAGCTTCAAATCCATGCGAAACAAATGATTTAGCTTCAAATGAATGCGAAGTAGAAGGCTTAGCTTCAAATCCATGCAAAACAAATGGTTTAGCTACAAATACTTGTGATATATATCATTTAGCTACAACTGCATGTGAAACGAACGAGTTAGCTTCAAATCCATGCGATTCACATGATTTAGCTTCAAACCAATGCGATGTAGAAGGTTCAGCTTCAAATCCATGCGATACACAAGATTTAGCTTCAAATCAATGCGATGTAGTAGGTTCAGCTTCAAATCCATGCGACACATATGTTTTAGTTTCAAATACTTGCGATATAAGTGATATAGCTTTAAATACTGTAGGAACAAACGAGGTAGCTTCAATTCCATGCGAGACACATGATTTAGCTTCAAATCAATTCGATGTAGAAGGTTTGGCTTCAAATCCATACGAAACACATGATTTAGCTTCAAATCAATTCGAAGGACAAGGCTTAGATTCAAATCCATGCGAAACAAATGATTTAGCTGCAAATGAATGCGAAGTAGAAGGCTTAGCTTCAAATCCATGCAAAACAAATGTTTAGCTACAAATACTTGTGATATACATTATTAAGCTACAACTGCATGTGAAACGAACGAGTTAGCTTCAAATCCATGCGAAACACATGATTTAGCTGCAAATCAATGTGATGTAGAAGGCTTAGCTGCAAATCCATACGAAACAAATGATTTAGCTTCAAATGAATGCGAAGTAGAAGGCTTAGCTTCAAATCCATGCAAAACAAATGGTTTAGGTACAAATACTTGTGATATACATTATTAAGCTACAACTGCATGCGAAACGAACGAGTTAGCTTCAAATCCATGCGAAACACATGATTTAGCAGCAAATCAATGTGACGTAGAAGGCTTAGCTTCAAATCCATGCGAAACAAATGATTTAGCTTCAAATGAATGCGAAGTAGAAGGCTTAGCTTCAAATCCATGCAAAACAAATGGTTTAGCTACAAATACTTGTGATATACATTATTAAGCTACAACTGCATGCGAAACGAACGAGTTAGCTTCAAATCCATGCGAAACACATGATTTAGCTGCAAATCAATGTGATGTAGAAGGTTTAGCTTCAAATCATGCGAAACAAATGATTTAGCTTCAAATGATTGCGAAGTAGAAGGCTTAGCTTCAAATCCATGCAAAACAAATGGTTTAGCTACAAATACTTGTGATATACATTATTAAGCTACAACTGCATGCGAAACGAACGACTTAGCTTCAAATCCATGCGATACACAAGATTTAGCTTCAAATCAATGCGATGTAGTAGGTTCAGCTTCAAATCCATGCGACACATATGTTTTAGCTTCAAATACTTGCTATATAAGTGATATAGCTTTAAATACTGTAGGAACAATCGAGGTAGCTTCAATTCCATGCGAGACGCATGATTTAGCTTCAAATCAATTCGAAGGACAAGGCTTAGATTCAAATTGATGCGAAACAAATGATTTAGCTTCAAATGAATGCGAAGAGGAAGGCTTAGCTTCAATCCATGCAAAACAAATGGTTTAGCTACAAATACGTGTGATATACATTATTAAGCTACAACTGCATGCGAAACGAACGAGTTAGCTTCAAATCCATGCGAAACACATGATTTAGCTGCAAATCAATGCGATGTAGATGGTTTGCTTCAAATCCATGCGAAACAAATGATTTAGCTTCAAATGAATGCGAAGTAGAAGGCTTAGCTTCAAATCCATGCAAAACAAATGGTTTAGCTACAAATACTTGTGATACACATTATTAAGCTACAACAGCATGCGATACGAACGACTTAGCTTCAAATCCATGCGATACACAAGATTTAGCTTCAAATCAATGCGATGTATTAGGTTCAGCTTCAATCCATGCGACACATATGTTTTAGCTTCAAATACTTGCGATATAAGTGATATAGCTTTAAATACTGTAGGAACAAACGAGGTAGCTTCAATTCCATGCGAGACACATGAGTTAGCTTCAAATTTATTCGATGTAGAAGATTTGGCTTCAAATCCATACGAAACACATGATTTAGGCTTCAAATCAATTCGAAGGACAAGGCTTAGATTCAAATCCATGCGAAACAAATGATTTAGCTTCAAATGAATGCGAAGTAGAAGGCTAGCTTCAAATCCATGCAAACAAATGGTTTAGCTACAAATACTTGTGATATACATTATTAAGCTACAACTGCATGCGAAACGAACGAGTTAGCTTCAAATCCATGCGAAACACATGATTTAGCTGCAAATCAATGTGATGTAGAAGGCTTAGCTTCAAATCCATGCGAAACAAATGATTTAGCTTCAAATGAATGCGAAGTAGAAGGCTTAGCTTCAAATCCATGCAAAACAAATGGTTTAGCTACAAATACTTGTGATATATATCATTTAGCTACAACTGCATGTGAAACGAACGAGTTAGCTTCAAATCCATGCGATTCACATGATTTAGCTTCAAACCAATGAGATGTAGAAGGTTTAGCTTCAAATCCATGCGATACACAAGATTTAGCTTCAAATCAATGCGATGTAGTAGGTTCAGCTTCAAATCCATGCGACACATATGTTTTAGTTTCAAATACTTGCGATATAAGTGATATAGTTTTAAATACTGTAGGAACAAACGAGGTAGCTTCAATTCCATGCGAGACACATGATTTAGCTTCAAATCAATTCGATGTAGAAGGTTGGCTTCAAATCCATACGAAACACATGATTTAGCTTCAAATCAATTCGAAGGACAAGGCTTAGATTCAAATCCATGCGAAACAAATGATTTAGCTTCAAATGAATGCGAAGTAGAAGGCTTAGCTTCAAATCCATGCAAAACAAATGGTTTAGCTACAAATACTTGTGATATACATTATTAAGCTACAACTGCATGTGAAACGAACGAGTTAGCTTCAAATCCATGCGAAACACACGATTTAGCTGCAAATCAATGTGATGAAGAAGGCTTAGCTGCAAATCCATACGAAACAAATGATTTAGCTTCAAATGAATGCGAAGTAGAAGGCTTAGCTTCAAATCCATGCAAAACAAATGGTTTAGGTACAAATACTTGTGATATACATTATTAAGCTACAACTGCATGCGAAACGAACGAGTTAGCTTCAAATCATGCGAAACACATGATTTAGCAGCAAATCAATGTGATGTAGAAGGCTTAGCTTCAAATCCATGCGAAACAAATGATTTAGCTTCAAATGAATGCGATGTAGAAGGCTTAGCTTCAAATCCATGCAAAACAAATGGTTTAGCTACAAATACTTGTGATATACATTATTAAGCTACAACTGCATGCGAAACGAACGAGTTAGCTTCAAATCCATGCGAAACACATGATTTAGCTGCAAATCAATGCGATGTAGATGGTTTGCTTCAAATCCATGCGAAACAAATGATTTAGCTTCAAAATGAATGCGAAGTAGAAGGCTTAGCTTCAAATCCATGCAAAACAAATGGTTTAGCTACAAATACTTGTGATATACATTATTAAGCTACAACAGCATGCGATACGAACGACTTAGCTTCAAATCCATGCGATACACAAGATTTGGCTTCAAATCAATGCGATGTAGTAGTTCAGCTTCAAATCATGCGACACATATGTTTTAGCTTCAAATACTTGCGATATAAGTGATATAGCTTTAAATACTGTAGAACAAACGAGGTAGCTTCAATTCCTTGCGAGACACATGATTTAGCTTCAAATCAATTCGATGTAGAAGGTTAGCTTCAAATCATGCGATACACAAGATTTAGCTTCAAATCAATGCGATGTGGTAGGTTCAGCTTCAAATCCATGCGACACATATGTTTTAGCTTCAAATACTTGCGATATAAGTGATATAGCTTTAAATACTGTAGGAACAAACGAGGTAGCTTCAATCCATGCGAGACACATGATTTAGCTTCAAATTAATTCGATGTAGAAGGTTGGCTTCAAATCCATATGAAACACATGATTTAGCTTCAAATCAATTCGAAGGACAAGGCTTAGATGCAAATCCATGCGAAACAAATGATTTAGCTTCAAATGAATGCGAAGTAGAAGGCTTAGCTTCAAATCCATGCAAAACAAATGGTTTAGCTACAAATACTTGTGATATACATTATTAAGCTACAACTGCATGCGAAACGAACGAGTTAGCTTCAATTCCATGCGATTCACATGATTTAGCTTCAAACCAATGCGATGTAGAAGGTTTAGCTTCAAATCCATGCGATACACAAGATTTAGCTTCACATCAATGCGATGTAGTAGGTTCAGCTTCAAATCCATGCGACACATATGTTTTAGCTTCAAATACTTGCGATATAAGTGATATAGCTTTAAATACTGTAGGAACAAACGAGGTAGCTTCAAATCCATGCGAGACACATGATTTAGCTTCAAATCAATTCGATGTAGAAGGTTTAGCATCAAATCCATACGAAACACATGATTTAGCTTCAAATCAATTCGAAGTACAAGGCTTACATTCAAATCCATGCGAAACAAATGATTTAGCTTCAAATGAATGCGAAGTAGAAGGCTTAGGTTCAAATCCATGCAAAACAAATGGTTTAGCTACAAATACTTGTGATATACATTATTAAGCTACAACTGCATGCGAAACGAACGAGTTAGCTTCAAATCCATGCGAAACACATGATTTCGCTGCAAATCAATGTGATGTAGAAGGCTTAGATTCAAATCCATGCGAAAAAAATGATTTAGCTTCAAATGAATGCGAAGTAGAGGGCTTAGCTTCAAATCCATACAAAACAAATGGTTTAGCTACAAATACTTGTGATATATATCATTTAGCTACAACTGCATGCGAAACGATCGAGTTAGCTTCAAATCCATGCGATTCACATGATTTAGCTTCAAACCAATGCGATGTAGAAGGTTTTGCTTCAAATCCATGCGATACACAAGATTTAGCTTCAAATCAATGCGATGTAGTAGGTTCAGCTTCAAATCCATGCGACACATATGTTTTAGCTTCAAATACTTGCGATATAAGTGATATAGCTTTAAATACTGTAGGAACAAACGAGGTAGCTTCAATTCCATGCGAGACACATGATTTAGCTTCAAATCAATTCGAAGGACAAGGCTTAGATTCAAATCCATACGAAACACATGATTTAGCTTCAAATGAATGCGAAGTAGAAGGCTTAGCTTCAAATCCATGCAAAACAAATGGTTTAGCTACAAATACTTGTGATATACATTATTAAGCTACAACTGCATGCGAAACGAACGACTTAGCTTCAAATCCATGCGATACACAAGATTTAGCTTCAAATCAATGCGATGTAGTAGGTTCAGCTTCAAATCCATGCGACACATATGTTTTAGCTTCAAATACTTGCGATATAAGTGATATAGCTTTAAATACTATAGGAACAAACGAGGTAGCTTCAATTCCATGCGAGACACATGATTTAGCTTCAAATCAATTCGAAGGACAAGGCTTAGATTCAAATCCATACGAAACACATGATTTAGCTTCAAATGAATGCAAAGTAGAAGGCTTAGCTTCAAATCCATGCAAAACAAATGGTTTAGCTACAAATACTTGTGATATACATTATTAAGCTACAACTGCATGCGAAACGAACGAGTTAGCTTCAAATCCATGCGATACACAAGATTTAGCTTCAAATCAATGCGATGTAGTAGGTTCAGCTTCAAATCCATGCGATATAAGTGATATAGCTATAAAAGTAGGAGGAACAAACGAGGTAGCTACAATTCCATGCGAAACAAATGAGTTAGCTTTAAATGAATGCGAAGTAGAAGGCTTAGCTTCAAATCCATGCGAAACAAATGATTTAGCTTCAAATGAATGCGAAGTAGAAGGCTTAGTTTCAAATCCATGCAAAACAAATGGTTTAGCTACAAATACTTGTGATATACATTATTAAGCTACAACTGCATGCGAAACGAACGAGTTAGCTTCAAATCCATGCGAAACACAAGATTTAGCTGCAAATCAATGTGATGTAGAAGGCTTAGCTTCAAATCCATGCGAAACAAATGATTTGGCTTCAAATGAATGCGAAGTAGAAGGCTTAGCTTCAAATCCATGCAAAACAAATGGTTTAGCTACAAATACTTGCGATATATATCATTTAGCTACAACTGCATGTGAAACGAACGAGTTAGCTTCAAATCCATGCGATTCACATGATTTAGCTTCAAACCAATGCGATGTAGAAGGTTTAGCTTCAAATCCATGCGATACACAAGATTTAGCTTCAAATTAATGCGATGTAGCAGGTTCAGCTTCAAATCCATGCGACACATATGTTTTAGCTTCAAATACTTGCGATATAAGTGATATGGCTTTAAATACTGTAGGAACAAACGAGGTAGCTTCAATTCCATGCGAGACACATGATTTCGCTTCAAATCAATTCGATGTAGAAGGTTTGGCTTCAAATCCATACGAAACACGTGATTTAGATTCAAATCAATTCGAAGGACAAGGCTTGGATTCAAATCCATGCGAAACAAATGATTTAGCTTCAAATGAATGCGAAGTAGAAGGCTTAGCTTCAAATCCATTCAAAACAAATGGTTTTGCTACAAATACTTGTGATATACATTATTAAGCTACATCTGCATGCGAAACGAACGAGTTAGCTTCCATTCCATGCGATTCACATGATTTAGCTTCAAACCAATGCGATGTAGAAGGTTTAGCTTCAAATCCATGCGATACACAAGATTTAGCTTCACATCAATGCGATGTAGTAGGTTCAGCTTCAAATCCATGCGACGCATATGTTTTAGCTTCAAATACTTGCGATATAAGTGATATAGATTTAAATACTGTAGGAACAAACCTGGTAGCTTCAAATCCATGCGAGACACATGATTTTGCTTCAAATCAATTCGATGTAGAAGGTTTAGCATCAAATCCATACGAAACACATGATTTAGCTTCAAATCAATTCGAAGGACAAGGCTTAGATTCAAATCAATGCGAAACAAATGATTTAGCTTCAAATGAATGCGAAGTAGAAGGCTTAGCTTCAAATCCATGCAAAACAAATGGTTTAGATACAAATACTTGTGATATACATTATTAAGCTACAACTGCATGCGAAACGAACGAGTTAGCTTCAAATCCATGCGAAACAAATGATTTAGCTTCAAATGAATGCGAAGTAGAGGGCTTAGCTTCAAATCCATGCAAAACAAGTGGATTAGCTACAAATACTTGTGATATATATCATTTAGATACAACAGCATGCGAAACGAACGAGTTAGCTTCAAATCCATGCGATTCACATGATTTAGCTTCAAACCAATGCGATGTAGAAGGTTTAGCTTCAAATCCATGCGATACACAAGATTTAGCTTCAAATCAATGCGATGTAGTAGGTTCAGCTTCAAATCCATGCGACACATTTGTTTTAGCTTCAAATACTTGCGATATAAGTGATATAGCTTTAAATACTGTAGGAACAAACGAGGTAGCTTCAATTCCATGCGAGACACATGATTTAGCTTCAAATTAATTCGATGTAGAAGGTTTAGCTTCAAATCCATACGAAACACATGATTTAGCTTCAAATCAATTCGAAGGACAAGGCTTAGATTCAAATCCATGCGAAACAAATGATTTAGCTTCAAATGAATGCGAAGTAGAAGGCTTAGCTTCAAATCCATGCAAAACAAATGGTTTAGCTACAAATACTTGTGATATACATTATTAAGCTACAACTGCATGCGAAACGAACGAGTTAGCTTCAATTCCATGCGATTCACATGATTTAGCTTCAAACCAATGCGATGTAGAAGGTTTAGCTTCAAATCCATGCGATACACAAGATTTAGCTTCACATCAATGCGATGTAGTAGGTTCAGCTTCAAATCCATGCGACACATATGTTTTAGCTTCAAATACTTGCGATATAAGTGATATAGATTTAGATACTGTAGGAACAAACGAGGTAGCTTCAAATCCATGCGAGACACATGATTTAGCTTCAAATCAATTCGATGTAGAAGGTTTAGCATCAAATCCATACGAAACACATGATTTAGCTTCAAATCAATTCGAAGGACATGGCTTAGATTCAAATCCATGCGAAACAAATGATTTAGCTTCAAATGAATGCGATGTAGAAGGCTTAGCTTCAAATCCATGCAAAACAAATGGTTTAGCTACAAATACTTGTGATATATATTATTAAGCTACAACTGCATGCGAAACGAACGAGTTAGCTTCAAATCCATGCGAAACACATGATTTCGCTGCAAATCAATGTGATGTAGAAGGCTTAACTTCAAATCCATGCGAAACAAATGATTTAGCTTCAAATGAATGCGAAGTAGAGGGCTTAGCTTCAAATCCATGCAAAACAAATGGATTAGCTACAAATACTTGTGATATATATCATTTAGCTACAACTGCATGCGAAACGAACGAGTTAGCTTCAAATCCATGCGACACATATGTTTTAGCTTCAAATACTTGCGATATAAGTGATATAGCTTTAAATACTGTAGGAACAAACGAGGTAGCTTCAATTCCATGCGAGACACATGATTTAGCTTCAAATTAATTCGATGTAGAAGGTTTGGCTTCAAATCCATACGAAACACATGATTTAGCTTCAAATCAATTCGAAGGACAAGGCTTAGATTCAAATCCATGCGAAACAAATGATTTAGCTTCAAATGAATGCGAAGTAGAAGGCTTAGATTCAAATCCATGCAAAACAAATGGTTTAGCTACAAATACTTGTGATATACATTATTAAGCTACAACTGCATGCGAAACGAACGAGTTAGCTTCAAATCCATGCGAAACACATGATTTAGCTGCAAATCAATGTGATGTAGAAGGCTTAGCTTCAAATCCATGCGAAACAAATGATTTAGCTTCAAATGAATGCGAAGTAGAAGGCTTAGCTTCAAATCCATTCAAAACAAATGGTTTAGCTACAAATACTTGTGATATATATCATTTAGCTACAACTGCATGTGGAACGAACGAGTTAGCTTCAAATCCATGCGATTCACGTGATTTCGCTTCAAACCAATGCGATGTAGAAGGTTTAGCTTCAAATCCATGCGATACACAAGATTTAGCTTCAAATCAATGCGATGTAGTAGGTTCAGCTTCAAATCCATGCGGCACATATGTTTTAGCTTCAAATACTTGCGATATAAGTGATATAGCTTTAAATACTGTAGGAACAAACGAGGTAGCTGCAATTCCATGCGAGACACATGATTTAGCTTCAAATCAATTCGATGTAGAAGGTTTAGCTTCAAATCCATACGAAACACATGATTTAGCTTCAAATCAATTCGAAGGACATGGCTTAGATTCAAATCCATGCGAAACAAATGATTTAGCTTCAATTGAATGCAATGTAGAAGGCTTAGCTTCAAATCCATGCAAAACAAATGGTTTAGCTACAAATACTTGTGATATACATTATTAAGCTACAACTGCATGCGAAACGAACGAGTTAGCTTCAAATCCATGCGATTCACATGATTTAGCTTCAAACCAATGCGATGTAGACGGTTTAGCTTCAAATCCATGCGATACACAAGATTTAGCTTCACATCAATGCGATGTAGTAGGTTCAGCTTCAAATCCATGCGACACATATGTTTTAGCTTCAAATACTTGCGATATAAGTGATATAGATTTAAATACTGTAGGAACAAACGAGGTAGCTTCAAATCCATGCGAGACACATGATTTAGCTTCAAATCAATTCGATGTAGCAGGTTTAGCATCAAATCCATGCGAAACACATGATTTAGCTTCAAATCAATTCGAAGGACAAGGCTTAGATTCAAATCCATGCGAAACAAATGATTTAGCTTCAAATGAATGCGAAGTAGAAGGCTTAGCTTCAAATCCATGCAAAACAAATGGTTTAGCTACAAATACTTGTGATATACATTATTAAGCTACAACTGCATGCGAAACGAACGAGTTAGCTTCAAATCCATGCGAAACACATGATTTAGCTGCAAATCAATGTGATGTAGAAGGCTTAGCTTCAAATCCATGCGACACATATGTTTTAGCTTCAAATACTTGCGATATAAGTGATATAGCTTTAAATACTGTAGGAACAAACGAGTTAGCTTCAAATCCATGCGACACAAATGGTTTAGCTACAAATACTTGTGATATATATCATTTAGCTACAACTGCATGTGAAACGAACGAGTTAGCTTCAAATCCATGCGATTCACATGATTTAGCTTCAAACCAATGCGATGTAGAAGGTTTAGCTTCAAATCCATGCGATACACAAGATTTAGCTTCAAATCAATGCGATGTAGTAGATTCAGCTTCAAATCCATGCGACGCATATGTTTTAGCTTCAAATACTTGCGATATAAGTGATATAGCTTTAAATACTGTAGGAACAAACGAGGTAGCTTCAATTCCATGCGAGACACACGATTTAGCTTCAAATCAATTCGATGTAGAAGGTTTAGCTTCAAATCCATACGAAACACATGATTTAGCTTCAAATCAATTCGATGGACATGGCTTAGGTTCAAATCCATGCGAAACAAATGATTTAGCTTCAAATGAATGCGATGTAGAAGGCTTAGCTTCAAATCCATGCAAAACAAATGGTTTAGCTACAAATACTTGTGATATATATTATTAAGCTACAACTGCATGCGAAACGAACGAGTTAGCTTCAAATCCATGCGAAACACATGATTTCGCTGCAAATCAATGTGATGTAGAAGGCTTAACTTCAAATCCATGCGAAACAAATGATTTAGCTTCAAATGAATGCGAAGTAGAGGGCTTAGCTTCAAATCCATGCAAAACAAATGGTTTAGCTACAAATACTTGTGATATACATTATTAAGCTACAACTGCATGCGAAACGAACGAGTTAGCTTCAAATCCATGCGAAACACATGATTTAGTTGCAAATCAATGTGATGTAGAAGGCTTAGCTTCAAATCCATGCGAAACAAATGATTTAGCTTCAAATGAATGCGATGTAGAAGGCTTAGCTTCAAATCCATGCAAAACAAATGGTTTAGCTACAAATACTTGTGATATACATTATTAAGCTACAACTGCATGCGAAACGAACGAGTTAGCTTCAAATCCATGCGATTCACATGATTTAGCTTCAAACCAATGCGATGTAGAAGGTTTAGCTTCAAATCCATGCGATACACAAGATTTAGCTTCAAATCAATGCGATGTAGTAGGTTCAGCTTCAAATCCATGCGACACATATGTCTTAGCTTCAAATACTTGCGATATAAGTGATATAGATTTAAATACTGTAGGAACAAACGAGGTAGCTTCAAATCCATGCGAGACACATGATTTAGCTTCAAATCAATTCGATGTAGAAGGTTTAGCATCAAATCCATACGAAACACATGATTTAGCTTCAAATCAATTCGAAGGACAAGGCTTAGATTCAAATCCATGCGAAACAAATGATTTAGCTTCAAACGAATGCGAAGTAGAAGGCTTCGCTTCAAATCCATGCAAAACAAATGGATTAGCTACAAATACTTGTGATATACATTATTAAGCTACAACTGCTTGCGAAACGAACGAGTTAGCTTCAAATCCATGCGAAACACATGATTTAGCTGCAAATCAATGTGATGTAGAAGGGCTTAGCTTCAAATCCATGCGAAACAAATGATTTAGCTTCAAATGAATGCGAAGTAGTAGGTTCAGCTTCAAATCCATGCGACACATATGTTTCAGCTTCAAATACTTGCGATATAAGTGATATAGCTTTAAATACTGTAGGAACAAACGAGGTAGCTTCAATTCCATGCGAGACACATGATTTAGCTTCAAATTAATTCTATGTAGAAGGTTTGGCTTCAAATCCATACGAAACACATGATTTAGCTTCAAATCAATTCGAAGGACAAGGCTTAGATTCAAATCCATGCGAAACAAATGATTTAGCTTCAAATGAATGCGAAGTAGAAGGCTTAGCTTCAAATCCATGCAAAACAAATGGTTTAGCTACAAATACTTGTGATATACATTATTAAGCTACAACTGCATGCGAAACGAACGAGTTAGCTTCAAATCCATGCGAAACACATGATTTAGCTGCAAATCCATGCGAAACACATGATTTAGCTGCAAATCAATGTGATGTAGAAGGCTTAGCTTCAAATCCATGCGACACATATGTTTTAGCTTCAAATACTTGCGATATATGTGATATAGCTTTAAATACTGTAGGAACAAACGAGGTAGCTTCAAATCCATGCGAGACACATGATTTAGCTTCAAATCAATTCGATGTAGAAGGTTTAGCTTCAAATCCATACGAAACACATGATTTAGCTTCAAATCAATTCGAAGGGCATGGCTTAGATTCAAATCCATGCGAAACAAATGATTTAGCTTCAAATGAATGCGATGTAGAAGGCTTAGCTTCAAATCCATGCAAAACAAATGGTTTAGCTACAAATACTTGTGATATATATTATTAAGCTACAACTGCATGCGAAACGAACGAGTTGGCTTCAAATCCATGCGAAACACATGATTTAGCTGCAAATCAATGTGATGTAGAAGGCTTAGCTTCAAATCCATGCGAAACAAATGATTTAGCTTCAAATGAATGCGAAGTAGAAGGCTTAGCTTCAAATCCATGCAAAACAAATGGTTTAGCTACAAATACTTGTGATATATATCATTTAGCTACAACTGCATGTGAAACGAACGAGTTAGCTTCAAATCCATGCGATTCACATGATTTAGCTTCAAACCAATGCGATGTAGAAGGTTTAGCTTCAAATCCATGCGATACACAAGATTTAGCATCACATCAATGCGATGTAGTAGGTTCAGCTTCAAATCCATGAGACACATATGTTTTAGATTCAAATACTTGCGATATAAGTGATATAGATTTAAATACTGTAGGAACAAACGAGGTAGCTTCAAATCCATGCGAGACACATGATTTAGCTTCAAATCAATTCGATGTAGAAGGTTTAGCATCAAATCCATACGAAACACATGATTTAGCTTCAAATCAATTCGAAGGACAAGGCTTAGATTCAAATCCATGCGAAACAAATGATTTAGCTTCAAATGAATGCGAAGTACAAGGCTTAGCTTCAAATCCATGCAAAACAAATGGTTTAGCTACAAATACTTGTGATATACATTATTAAGCTACAACTGCATGCGAAACGAACGAGTTAGCTTCAAATCCATGCGATTCACATGATTTAGCTTCAAACCAATGCGATGTAGAAGGTGTAGCATCAAATCCATGCGATACACAAGATTTAGCTTCACATCAATGCGATGTAGTAGGTTCAGCTTCAAATCCATGCGACACATATGTTTTAGATTCAAATACTTGCGATATAAGTGATATAGATATAAATACTGTAGGAACAAACGAGGTAGCTTCAAATCCATGCGAGACACATGATTTAGCTACAAATCAATTCGATGTAGAAGGTTTAGCATCAAATCCATACGAAACACATGATTTAGCTTCAAATCAATCGAAGGACAAGGCTTAGATTCAAATCCATGCGAAACAAATGATTTAGCTTCAAATGAATGCGAAGTACAAGGCTTAGCTTCAAATCCATGCAAAACAAATGGTTTAGCTACAAATACTTGTGATATACATTATTAAGCTACAACTGCATGCGAAACGAACGAGTTAGCTTCAAATCCATGCGATTCACATGATTTAGCTTCAAACCAATGCGATGTAGAAGGTTTAGCTTCAAATCCATGCGATACACAAGATTTAGCTTCAAATCAATGCGATGTAGTAGGTTCAGGTTCAAATCCATGCGACACATATGTCTTAGCTTCAAATACTTGCGATATAAGTGATATAGATTTAAATACTGTAGGAACAAACGAGGTAGCTTCAAATCCATGCGAGACACATCATTTAGCTTCAAATCAATTCGATGTAGAAGGTTTAGCATCAAATCCATACGAAACACATGATTTAGCTTCAAATCAATTCGAAGGACAAGGCTTAGATTCAAATCCATGCGAAACAAATGATTTAGCTTCAAATGAATGCGAAGTAGAAGGCTTAGCTTCAAATCCATGCAAAACAAATGGTTTAGCTACAAATACTTGTGATATATATTATTAAGCTACAACTGCATGCGAAACGAACGAGTTGGCTTCAAATCCATGCGAAACACATGATTTAGCTGCAAATCAATGTGATGTAGAAGGCTTAGCTTCAAATCCATGCGAAACAAATGATTTAGCTTCAAATGAATGCGATGTAGAAGGCTTAGCTTCAAATCCATGCAAAACAAATGGTTTAGCTACAAATACTTGTGATATATATCATTTAGCTACAACTGCATGTGAAGCGAACGAGTTAGCTTCAAATCCATGCGATTCACATGATTTAGCTTCAAACCAATGCGATGTAGAAGGTTTAGCTTCAAATCCATGCGATACACAAGATTTAGTTTCAAATCAATGCGATGTAGTAGGTTCAGCTTCAAATCCATGCGACACATATGTTTTAGCTTCAAATACTTGCGATATAAGTGATATAGCTTTAAATACTGTAGGAACAAACGAGGTAGCTTCAATTCCATGCGAGACACATGATTTAGCTTCAAATCAATTCGATGTAGAAGGTTTAGCTTCAAATCCATACGAAACACATGATTTAGCTTCAAATCGTTCGAAGGACATGGCTTAGATTCAAATCCATGCGAAACAAATGATTTAGCTTCAAATGAATGCGATGTAGAAGGCTTAGCTTCAATTCCATGCAAAACAAATGGTTTAGCTACAAATACTTGTGATATACATTATTAAGCTACAACTGCATGCGAAACGAACGAGTTAGCTTCAAATCCATGCGATTCACATGATTTAGCTTCAAACCAATGCGATGTAGAAGGTTTAGCTTCAAATCCATGCGATACACAAGATTTAGCTTCACATCAATGCGATGTAGTAGGTTCAGCTTCAAATCCATGCGACACATATGTTTTAGCTTCAAATACTTGCGATATATGTGATATAGCTTTAAATACTGTAGGAACAAACGAGGTAGCTTCAATTCCATGCGAGACACATGGTTTAGCTTCAAATCAATTCGAAGGACAAGGCTTAGATTCAAATTGATGCGAAACAAATGATTTAGCTTCAAATGAATGCGAAGTAGAAGGCTTAGCTTCAAATCCATGCAAAACAAATGGTTTAGCTACAAATACTTGTGATATACATTATTAAGCTACAACTGCATGCGAAACGAACGAGTTAGCTTCAAATCCATGCGAAACACATGATTTAGCTGCAAACCAATGCGATGTAGAAGGTTTAGCTTCAAATCCATGCGATACACAAGATTAAGCTTCAAATCAATGCGATGTAGTAGGTTCAGCTTCAAATCCATTGCGACACATATGTTTTAGCTTCAAATACTTGCGATATAAGTGATATAGCTTTAAATACTGTAGGAACAAACGAGGTAGCTTCAATTCCATGCGAGACACATGATTTAGCTTCAAATCAATTCGATGTAGAAGGTTTAGCTTCAAATCCATACGAAACATATGATTTAGCTTCAAATCAATTCGAAGGACATGGCATAGATTCAAATCCATGCGAAACAAATGATTTAGCTTCAAATGAATGCGATGTAGAAGGCTTAGCTTCAAATCCATGCAAAACAAATGGTTTAGCTACAAATACTTGTGATATACATTATTAAGCTACAACTGCATGCGAAACGAACGAGTTAGCTTCAAATCCATGCGATTCACATGATTTAGCTTCAAACCAATGCGATGTAGAAGGTTTAGCTTCAAATCCATGCGATACACAAGATTTAGCTTCACATCAATGCGATGTAGTATGTTCAGCTTCAAATCCATGCGACACATATGTTTTAGATTCAAATACTTGCGATATAAGTGATATAGATTTAAATACTGTAGGAACAAACGAGGTAGCTTCAAATCCATGCGAGACACATGATTTAGCTTCAAATCAATTCGATGTAGAAGGTTTAGCATCAAATCCATACGAAACACATGATTTAGCTTCAAATCAATTCGAAGGACAAGGCTTAGATTCAAATCCATGCGAAACAAATGATTTAGCTTCAAATGAATGCGAAGTACAAGGCTTAGCTTCAAATCCATGCAAAACAAATGGTTTAGCTACAAATACTTGTGATATACATTATTAAGCTACAACTGCATGCGAAACGAACGAGTTAGCTTCAAATCCATGCGATTCACATGATTTAGCTTCAAACCAATGCGATGTAGAAGGTTTAGCTTCAAATCCATGCGATACACAAGATTTAGCTTCAAATCAATGCGATGTAGTAGGTTCAGCTTCAAATCCATGCGACACATATGTTTTAGCTTCAAATACTTGCGATATAAGTGATATAGATTTAAATACTGTAGGAACAAACGAGGTAGCTTCAAATCCATGCGAGACACATGATTTAGCTTCAAATCAATTCGATGTAGAAGGTTTAGCATCAAATCCATACGAAACACATGATTTAGCTTCAAATCAATTCGAAGGACAAGGCTTAGATTCAAATCCATGCGAAACAAATGATTTAGCTTCAAATGAATGCGAAGTAGAAGGCTTAGCTTCAAATCCATGCAAAACAAATGGTTTAGCTACAAATACTTGTGATATATATTATTAAGCTACAACTGCATGCGAAACGAACGAGTTGGCTTCAAATCCATGCGAAACACATGATTTAGCTGCAAATCAATGTGATGTAGAAGGCTTAGCTTCAAATCCATGCGAAACAAATGATTTAGCTTCAAATGAATGCGAAGTAGAAGGCTTAGCTTCAAATCCATGCAAAACAAATGGTTTAGCTACAAATACTTGTGATATATATCATTTAGCTACAACTGCATGTGAAACGAACGAGTTAGCTTCAAATCCATGCGATTCACATGATTTAGCTTCAAACCAATGCGATGTAGAAGGTTTAGCTTCAAATCCATGCGATACACAAGATTTAGCTTCAAATCAATGCGATGTAGTAGATTCAGCTTCAAATCCATGCGACACATATGTTTTAGCTTCAAATACTTGCGATATAAGTGATATAGCTTTAAATACTGTAGGAACAAACGAGGTAGCTTCAAATCCATGCGAGACACATGATTTAGCTTCAAATCAATTCGATGTAGAAGGTTTAGCTTCAAATCCATACGAAACACATGATTTAGCTTCAAATCAATTCGAAGGACATGGCTTAGGTTCAAATCCATGCGAAACAAATGATTTAGCTTCAAATGAATGCGATGTAGAAGGCTTAGCTTCAAATCCATGCAAAACAAATGGTTTAGCTACAAATACTTGTGATATACATTATTAAGCTACAACTGCATGCGAAACGAACGAGTTAGCTTCAAATCCATGCGATTCACATGATTTAGCTTCAAACCAATGCGATGTAGAAGGTTTAGCTTCAAATCCATGCGATACACAAGATTTAGCTTCAAATCATTGCGATGTAGTAGGTTCAGCTTCAAATCCATGCGACACAAATGGTTTAGCTACAAATACTTGTGATATATATCATTTAGCTACAACTGCAGGTGAAACGAACGAGTTAGCTTCAAATCCATGCGATTCACATGATTTAGCTTCAAACCAATGCGATGTAGAAGGTTTAGCTTCAAATCCATGCGATACACAAGATTTAGCTTCAAATCAATGCGATGTAGTAGGTTCAGCTTCAAATCCATGCGACGCATATGTATTAGCTTCAAATACTTGCGATATAAGTGATATAGCTTTAAATACTGTAGGAACAAACGAGGTAGCTTCAATTCCATGCGAGACACACGATTTAGCTTCAAATCAATTCGATGTAGAAGGTTTAGCTTCAAATCCATACGAAACACATGATTTAGCTTCAAATCAATTCGAAGGACATGGCTTAGGTTCAAATCCATGCGAAACAAATGATTTAGCTTCAAATGAATGCGATGTAGAAGGCTTAGCTTCAAATCCATGCAAAACAAATGGTTTAGCTACAAATACTTGTGATAAACATTATTAAGCTACAACTGCATGCGAAACGAACAAGTTAGCTTCAAATCCATGCGAAAAACATGATTTAGCTGCAAATCAATGTGATGTAGAAGGCTTAGCTTCAAATCCATGCGAAACAAATGATTTAGCTTCAAATGAATGCGATGTAGAAGGCTTAGCTTCAAATCCATGCAAAACAAATGGTTTAGCTACAAATACTTGTGATATACATTATTAAGCTACAACTGCATGCGAAACGAACGAGTTAGCTTCAAATCCATGCGAAACACATGATTTAGCTGCAAATCAATGTGATGTAGAAGGCTTAGCTTCAAATCCATGCGAAACAAATGATTTAGCTTCAAATGAATGCGAAGTAGAAGGCTTAGCTTCAAATCCATGCAAAACAAATGGTTTAGCTACAAATACTTGTGATATATATCATTTAGCTACAACTGCATGTGAAACGAACGAGTTAGCTTCAAATCCATGCGATTCACATGATTTAGCTTCAAACCAATGCGATGTAGAAGGTTTAGCTTCAAATCCATGCGATACACAAGATTTAGCTTCAAATCAATGCGATGTAGTAGGTTCAGCTTCAAATCCATGCGACACATATGTTTTAGCTTCAAATACTTGCGATATAAGTGATATAGCTTTAAATACTGTAGGAACAAACGAGGTAGCTTCAATTCCATGCGAGACACACGATTTAGCTTCAAATCAATTCGATGTAGAAGGTTTAGCTTCAAATCCATACGAAACACATGATTTAGCTTCAAATCAATTCGAAGGACATGGCTTAGGTTCAAATCCATGCGAAACAAATGATTTAGCTTCAAATGAATGCGATGTAGAAGGCTTAGCTTCAAATCCATGCAAAACAAATGGTTTAGCTACAAATACTTGTGATATACATTATTAAGCTACAACTGCATGCGAAACGAACGAGTTAGCTTCAAATCCATGCGATTCACATGATTTAGCTTCAAACCAATGCGATGTAGAAGGTTTAGCTTCAAATCCATGCGATACACAAGATTTAGCTTCAAATCAATGCGATGTAGTAGGTTCAGCTTCAAATCCATGCGACACATATGTCTTAGCTTCAAATACTTGTGATATATATCATTTAGCTACAACTGCATGTGAAACGAACGAGTTAGCTTCAAATCCATGCGATTCACATGATTTAGCTTCAAACCAATGCGATGTAGAAGGTTTAGCTTCAAATCCATGCGATACACAAGATTTAGCTTCAAATCAATGCGATGTAGTAGGTTCAGCTTCAAATCCATGCGACGCATATGTTTTAGCTTCAAATACTTGCGATATAAGTGATATAGCTTTAAATACTGTAGGAACAAACGAGGTAGCTTCAATTCCATGCGAGACACACGATTTAGCTTCAAATCAATTCGATGTAGAAGGTTTAGCTTCAAATCCATACGAAACACATGATTTAGCTTCAAATCAATTCGAAGGACATGGCTTAGGTTCAAATCCATGCGAAACAAATGATTTAGCTTCAAATGAATGCGATGTAGAAGGCTTAGCTTCAAATCCATGCAAAACAAATGGTTTAGCTACAAATACTTGTGATAAACATTATTAAGCTACAACTGCATGCGAAACGAACAAGTTAGCTTCAAATCCATGCGAAAAACATGATTTAGCTGCAAATCAATGTGATGTAGAAGGCTTAGCTTCAAATCCATGCGAAACAAATGATTTAGCTTCAAATGAATGCGATGTAGAAGGCTTAGCTTCAAATCCATGCAAAACAAATGGTTTAGCTACAAATACTTGTGATATACATTATTAAGCTACAACTGCATGCGAAACGAACGAGTTAGCTTCAAATCCATGCGAACACATGATTTAGCTGCAAATCAATGTGATGTAGAAGGCTTAGCTTCAAATCCATGCGAAACAAATGATTTAGCTTCAAATGAATGCGAAGTAGAAGGCTTAGCTTCAAATCCATGCAAAACAAATGGTTTAGCTACAAATACTTGTGATATATATCATTTAGCTACAACTGCATGTGAAACGAACGAGTTAGCTTCAAATCCATGCGATTCACATGATTTAGCTTCAAACCAATTCGATGTAGAAGGTTTAGCTTCAAATCCATGCGATACACAAGATTTAGCTTCAAATCAATGCGATGTAGTAAGGTTCAGCTTCAAATCCATGCGACACATATGTTTTAGCTTCAAATACTTGCGATATAAGTGATATAGCTTTAAATACTGTAGGAACAAACGAGGTAGCTTCAATTCCATGCGAGACACACGATTTAGCTTCAAATCAATTCGATGTAGAAGGTTTAGCTTCAAATCCATACGAAACACATGATTTAGCTTCAAATCAATTCGAAGGACATGGCTTAGGTTCAAATCCATGCGAAACAAATGATTTAGCTTCAAATGAATGCGATGTAGAAGGCTTAGCTTCAAATCCATGCAAAACAAATGGTTTAGCTACAAATACTTGTGATATACATTATTAAGCTACAACTGCATGCGAAACGAACGAGTTAGCTTCAAATCCATGCGATTCACATGATTTAGCTTCAAACCAATGCGATGTAGAAGGTTTAGCTTCAAATCCATGCGATACACAAGATTTAGCTTCAAATCATTGCGATGTAGTAGGTTCAGCTTCAAATCCATGCGACACAAATGGTTTAGCTACAAATACTTGTGATATATATCATTTAGCTACAACTGCATGTGAAACGAACGAGTTAGCTTCAAATCCATGCGATTCACATGATTTAGCTTCAAACCAATGCGATGTAGAAGGTTTAGCTTCAAATCCATGCGATACACAAGATTTAGCTTCAAATCAATGCGATGTAGTAGGTTCAGCTTCAAATCCATGCGACGCATATGTTTTAGCTTCAAATACTTGCGATATAAGTGATATAGCTTTAAATACTGTAGGAACAAACGAGGTAGCTTCAATTCCATGCGAGACACACGATTTAGCTTCAAATCAATTCGATGTAGAAGGTTTAGCTTCAAATCCATACGAAACACATGATTTAGCTTCAAATCAATTCGAAGGACATGGCTTAGGTTCAAATCCATGCGAAACAAATGATTTAGCTTCAAATGAATGCGATGTAGAAGGCTTAGCTTCAAATCCATGCAAAACAAATGGTTTAGCTACAAATACTTGTGATAAACATTATTAAGCTACAACTGCATGCGAAACGAACAAGTTAGCTTCAAATCCATGCGAAAAACATGATTTAGCTGCAAATCAATGTGATGTAGAAGGCTTAGCTTCAAATCCATGCGAAACAAATGATTTAGCTTCAAATGAATGCGATGTAGAAGGCTTAGCTTCAAATCCATGCAAAACAAATGGTTTAGCTACAAATACTTGTGATATACATTATTAAGCTACAACTGCATGCGAAACGAACGAGTTAGCTTCAAATCCATGCGAAACACATGATTTAGCTGCAAATCAATGTGATGTAGAAGGCTTAGCTTCAAATCCATGCGAAACAAATGATTTAGCTTCAAAAGAATGCGATGTAGAAGGCTTAGCTTCAAATCCATGCAAAACAAATGGTTTAGCTACAAATACTTGTGATATACATTATTAAGCTACAACTGCATGCGAAACGAACGAGTTAGCTTCAAATCCATGCGATTCACATGATTTAGCTTCAAACCAATGCGATGTAGAAGGTTTAGCTTCAAATCCATGCGATACACAAGATTTAGCTTCAAATCAATGCGATGTAGTAGGTTCAGTTTCAAATCCATGCGACACATATGTCTTAGCTTCAAATACTTGCGATATAAGTGATATAGATTTAAATACTGTAGGAACAAACGAGGTAGCTTCAAATCCATGCGAGACACATGATTTAGCTTCAAATCAATTCGATGTAGAAGGTTTAGCATCAAATCCATACGAAACACATGATTTAGCTTCAAATCAATTCGAAGGGCATGGCTTAGATTCAAATCCATGCGAAACAAATGATTTAGCTTCAAATGAATGCGATGTAGAAGGCTTAGCTTCAAATCCATGCAAAACAAATGGTTTAGCTACAAATACTTGTGATATAAATTATTAAGCTACAACTGCATGCGAAACGAACGAGTTAGCTTCAAATCCATGCGATTCACATGATTTAGCTTCAAACCAATGCGATGTAGAAGGTTTAGCTTCAAATCCATGCGATACACAAGATTTAGCTTCAAATCAATGCGATGTAGTAGGTTCAGCTTCAAATCCATGCGACACATATGTCTTAGCTTCAAATACTTGTGATATATATCATTTAGCTACAACTGCATGTGAAACGAACGAGTTAGCTTCAAATCCATGCGATTCACATGATTTAGCTTCAAACCAATGCGATGTAGAAGGTTTAGCTTCAAATCCATGCGATACACAAGATTTAGCTTCAAATCAATGCGATGTAGTAGGTTCAGCTTCAAATCCATGCGACGCATATGTTTTAGCTTCAAATACTTGCGATATAAGTGATATAGCTTTAAATACTGTAGGAACAAACGAGGTAGCTTCAATTCCATGCGAGACACACGATTTAGCTTCAAATCAATTCGATGTAGAAGGTTTAGCTTCAAATCCATACGAAACACATGATTTAGCTTCAAATCAATTCGAAGGACATGGCTTAGGTTCAAATCCATGCGAAACAAATGATTTAGATTCAAATGAATGCGATGTAGAAGGCTTAGCTTCAAATCCATGCAAAACAAATGGTTTAGCTACAAATACTTGTGATAAACATTATTAAGCTACAACTGCATGCGAAACGAACAAGTTAGCTTCAAATCCATGCGAAAAACATGATTTAGCTGCAAATCAATGTGATGTAGAAGACTTAGCTTCAAATCCATGCGAAACAAATGATTTAGCTTCAAATGAATGCGATGTAGAAGGCTTAGCTTCAAATCCATGCAAAACAAATGGTTTAGCTACAAATACTTGTGATATACATTATTAAGCTACAACTGCATGCGAAACGAACGAGTTAGCTTCAAATCCATGCGAAACACATGATTTAGCTGCAAATCAATGTGATGTAGAAGGCTTAGCTTCAAATCCATGCGAAACAAATGATTTAGCTTCAAATGAATGCGAAGTAGAAGGCTTAGCTTCAAATCCATGCAAAACAAATGGTTTAGCTGCAAATACTTGTGATATATATCATTTAGCTACAACTGCATGTGAAACGAACGAGTTAGCTTCAAATCCATGCGATTCACATGATTTAGCTTCAAACCAATGCGATGTAGAAGGTTTAGCTTCAAATCCATGCGATACACAAGATTTAGCTTCAAATCAATGCGATGTAGTAGATTCAGCTTCAAATCCATGCGACACATATGTTTTAGCTTCAAATACTTGCGATATAAGTGATATAGCTTTAAATACTGTAGGAACAAACGAGGTAGCTTCAAATCCATGCGAGACACATGATTTAGCTTCAAATCAATTCGATGTAGAAGGTTTAGCTTCAAATCCATACGAAACACATGATTTAGCTTCAAATCAATTCGAAGGACATGGCTTAGGTTCAAATCCATGCGAAACAAATGATTTAGCTTCAAATGAATGCGATGTAGAAGGCTTAGCTTCAAATCCATGCAAAACAAATGGTTTAGCTACAAATACTTGTGATATACATTATTAAGCTACAACTGCATGCGAAACGAACGAGTTAGCTTCAAATCCATGCGATTCACATGATTTAGCTTCAAACCAATGCGATGTAGAAGGTTTAGCTTCAAATCCATGCGATACACAAGATTTAGCTTCAAATCATTGCGATGTAGTAGGTTCAGCTTCAAATCCATGCGACACAAATGGTTTAGCTACAAATACTTGTGATATATATCATTTAGCTACAACTGCATGTGAAACGAACGAGTTAGCTTCAAATCCATGCGATTCACATGATTTAGCTTCAAACCAATGCGATGTAGAAGGTTTAGCTTCAAATCCATGCGATACACAAGATTTAGCTTCAAATCAATGCGATGTAGTAGGTTCAGCTTCAAATCCATGCGACGCATATGTTTTAGCTTCAAATACTTGCGATATAAGTGATATAGCTTTAAATACTGTAGGAACAAACGAGGTAGCTTCAATTCCATGCGAGACACACGATTTAGCTTCAAATCAATTCGATGTAGAAGGTTTAGCTTCAAATCCATACGAAACACATGATTTAGCTTCAAATCAATTCGAAGGACATGGCTTAGGTTCAAATCCATGCGAAACAAATGATTTAGCTTCAAATGAATGCGATGTAGAAGGCTTAGCTTCAAATCCATGCAAAACAAATGGTTTAGCTACAAATACTTGTGATAAACATTATTAAGCTACAACTGCATGCGAAACGAACAAGTTAGCTTCAAATCCATGCGAAAAACATGATTTAGCTGCAAATCAATGTGATGTAGAAGGCTTAGCTTCAAATCCATGCGAAACAAATGATTTAGCTTCAAATGAATGCGATGTAGAAGGCTTAGCTTCAAATCCATGCAAAACAAATGGTTTAGCTACAAATACTTGTGATATACATTATTAAGCTACAACTGCATGCGAAACGAACGAGTTAGCTTCAAATCCATGCGAAACACATGATTTAGCTGCAAATCAATGTGATGTAGAAGGCTTAGCTTCAAATCCATGCGAAACAAATGATTTAGCTTCAAATGAATGCGAAGTAGAAGGCTTAGCTTCAAATCCATGCAAAACAAATGGTTTAGCTACAAATACTTGTGATATATATCATTTAGCTACAACTGCATGTGAACGAACGAGTTAGCTTCAAATCCATGCGATTCACATGATTTAGCTTCAAACCAATGCGATGTAGAAGGTTTAGCTTCAAATCCATGCGATACACAAGATTTAGCTTCAAATCAATGCGATGTAGTAGGTTCAGCTTCAAATCCATGCGACACATATGTTTTAGCTTCAAATACTTGCGATATAAGTGATATAGCTTTAAATACTGTAGGAACAAACGAGGTAGCTTCAATTCCATGCGAGACACACGATTTAGCTTCAAATCAATTCGATGTAGAAGGTTTAGCTTCAAATCCATACGAAACACATGATTTAGCTACAAATCAATTCGAAGGACATGGCTTAGGTTCAAATCCATGCGAAACAAATGATTTAGCTTCAAATGAATGCGATGTAGAAGGCTTAGCTTCAAATCCATGCAAAACAAATGGTTTAGCTACAAATACTTGTGATATACATTATTAAGCTACAACTGCATGCGAAACGAACGAGTTAGCTTCAAATCCATGCGATTCACATGATTTAGCTTCAAACCAATGCGATGTAGAAGGTTTAGCTTCAAATCCATGCGATACACAAGATTTAGCTTCAAATCAATGCGATGTAGTAGGTTCAGCTTCAAATCCATGCGACACATATGTCTTAGCTTCAAATACTTGTGATATATATCATTTAGCTACAACTGCATGTGAAACGAACGAGTTAGCTTCAAATCCATGCGATTCACATGATTTAGCTTCAAACCAATGCGATGTAGAAGGTTTAGCTTCAAATCCATGCGATACACAAGATTTAGCTTCAAATCAATGCGATGTAGTAGGTTCAGCTTCAAATCCATGCGACGCATATGTTTTAGCTTCAAATACTTGCGATATAAGTGATATAGCTTTAAATACTGTAGGAACAAACGAGGTAGCTTCAATTCCCTGCGAGACACACGATTTAGCTTCAAATCAATTCGATGTAGAAGGTTTAGCTTCAAATCCATACGAAACACATGATTTAGCTTCAAATCAATTCGAAGGACATGGCTTAGGTTCAAATCCATGCGAAACAAATGATTTAGCTTCAAATGAATGCGATGTAGAAGGCTTAGCTTCAAATCCATGCAAAACAAATGGTTTAGCTACAAATACTTGTGATAAACATTATTAAGCTACAACTGCATGCGAAACGAACAAGTTAGCTTCAAATCCATGCGAAAAACATGATTTAGCTGCAAATCAATGTGATGTAGAAGGCTTAGCTTCAAATCCATGCGAAACAAATGATTTAGCTTCAAATGAATGCGATGTAGAAGGCTTAGCTTCAAATCCATGCAAAACAAATGGTTTAGCTACAAATACTTGTGATATACATTATTAAGCTACAACTGCATGCGAAACGAACGAGTTAGCTTCAAATCCATGCGAAACACATGATTTAGCTGCAAATCAATGTGATGTAGAAGGCTTAGCTTCAAATCCATGCGAAACAAATGATTTAGCTTCAAATGAATGCGAAGTAGAAGGCTTAGCTTCAAATCCATGCAAAACAAATGGTTTAGCTACAAATACTTGTGATATATATCATTTAGCTACAACTGCATGTGAAACGAACGAGTTAGCTTCAAATCCATGCGATTCACATGATTTAGCTTCAAACCAATGCGATGTAGAAGGTTTAGCTTCAAATCCATGCGATACACAAGATTTAGCTTCAAATCAATGCGATGTAGTAGGTTCAGCTTCAAATCCATGCGACACATATGTTTTAGCTTCAAATACTTGCGATATAAGTGATATAGCTTTAAATACTGTAGGAACAAACGAGGTAGCTTCAATTCCATGCGAGACACACGATTTAGCTTCAAATCAATTCGATGTAGAAGGTTTAGCTTCAAATCCATACGAAACACATGATTTAGCTTCAAATCAATTCGAAGGACATGGCTTAGGTTCAAATCCATGCGAAACAAATGATTTAGCTTCAAATGAATGCGATGTAGAAGGCTTAGCTTCAAATCCATGCAAAACAAATGGTTTAGCTACAAATACTTGTGATATACATTATTAAGCTACAACTGCATGCGAAACGAACGAGTTAGCTTCAAATCCATGCGATTCACATGATTTAGCTTCAAACCAATGCGATGTAGAAGGTTTAGCTTCAAATCCATGCGATACACAAGATTTAGCTTCAAATCATTGCGATGTAGTAGGTTCAGCTTCAAATCCATGCGACACAAATGGTTTAGCTACAAATACTTGTGATATATATCATTTAGCTACAACTGCATGTGAAACGAACGAGTTAGCTTCAAATCCATGCGATTCACATGATTTAGCTTCAAACCAATGCGATGTAGAAGGTTTAGCTTCAAATCCATGCGATACACAAGATTTAGCTTCAAATCAATGCGATGTAGTAGGTTCAGCTTCAAATCCATGCGACGCATATGTTTTAGCTTCAAATACTTGCGATATAAGTGATATAGCTTTAAATACTGTAGGAACAAACGAGGTAGCTTCAATTCCATGCGAGACACACGATTTAGCTTCAAATCAATTCGATGTAGAAGGTTTAGCTTCAAATCCATACGAAACACATGATTTAGCTTCAAATCAATTCGAAGGACATGGCTTAGGTTCAAATCCATGCGAAACAAATGATTTAGCTTCAAATGAATGCGATGTAGAAGGCTTAGCTTCAAATCCATGCAAAACAAATGGTTTAGCTACAAATACTTGTGATAAACATTATTAAGCTACAACTGCATGCGAAACGAACAAGTTAGCTTCAAATCCATGCGAAAAACATGATTTAGCTGCAAATCAATGTGATGTAGAAGGCTTAGCTTCAAATCCATGCGAAACAAATGATTTAGCTTCAAATGAATGCGATGTAGAAGGCTTAGCTTCAAATCCATGCAAAACAAATGGTTTAGCTACAAATACTTGTGATATACATTATTAAGCTACAACTGCATGCGAAACGAACGAGTTAGCTTCAAATCCATGCGAAACACATGATTTAGCTGCAAATCAATGTGATGTAGAAGGCTTAGCTTCAAATCCATGCGAAACAAATGATTTAGCTTCAAATGAATGCGATGTAGAAGGCTTAGCTTCAAATCCATGCAAAACAAATGGTTTAGCTACAAATACTTGTGATATACATTATTAAGCTACAACTGCATGCGAAACGAACGAGTTAGCTTCAAATCCATGCGATTCACATGATTTAGCTTCAAACCAATGCGATGTAGAAGGTTTAGCTTCAAATCCATGCGATACACAAGATTTAGCTTCAAATCAATGCGATGTAGTAGGTTCAGTTTCAAATCCATGCGACACATATGTCTTAGCTTCAAATACTTGCGATATAAGTGATATAGATTTAAATACTGTAGGAACAAACGAGGTAGCTTCAAATCCATGCGAGACACATGATTTAGCTTCAAATCAATTCGATGTAGAAGGTTTAGCATCAAATCCATACGAAACACATGATTTAGCTTCAAATCAATTCGAAGGACAAGGCTTAGATTCAAATCCATGCGAAACAAATGATTTAGCTTCAAATGAATGCGAAGTAGAAGGCTTCGCTTCAAATCCATGCAAAACAAATGGATTAGCTACAAATACTTGTGATATATATCATTTAGCTACAACTGCATGTGTAACGAACGAGTTAGCTTCAAATCCATGCGATTCACATGATTTAGCTTCAAACCAATGCGATGTAGAAGGTTTAGCTTTAAATCCATGCGATACACAAGATTTAGCTTCAAATCAATGCGATGTAGTAGGTTCAGCTTCAAATCCATGCGACACATATATTTTAGCTTCAAATACTTGCGATATAAGTGATATAGCTTTAAATACTGTAGGAACAAACGAGGTAGCTTCAATTCCATGCGAGACACATGATTTAGCTTCAAATTAATTCTATGTAGAAGGTTTGGCTTCAAATCCATACGAAACACATGATTTAGCTTCAAATCAATTCGAAGGACAAGGCTTAGATTCAAATCCATGCGAAACAAATGATTTAGCTTCAAATGAATGCGAAGTAGAAGGCTTAGCTTCAAATCCATGCAAAACAAATGGTTTAGCTACAAATACTTGTGATATACATTATTAAGCTACAACTGCATGCGAAACGAACGAGTTAGGTTCAAATCCATGCGAAACACATGATTTAGCTGCAAATCCATGCGAAACACATGATTTAGCTGCAAATCAATGTGATGTAGAAGGCTTAGCTTCAAATCCATGCGACACATATGTTTTAGCTTCAAATACTTGCGATATATGTGATATAGCTTTAAATACTGTAGGAACAAACGAGGTAGCTTCAAATCCATGCGAGACACATGATTTAGCTTCAAATCAATTCGATGTAGAAGGTTTAGCTTCAAATCCATACGAAACACATGATTTAGCTTCAAATCAATTCGAAGGGCATGGCTTAGATTCAAATCCATGCGAAACAAATGATTTAGCTTCAAATGAATGCGATGTAGAAGGCTTAGCTTCAAATCCATGCAAAACAAATGGTTTAGCTACAAATACTTGTGATATAAATTATTAAGCTACGACTGCATGCGAAACGAACGAGTTAGCTTCAAATCCATGCGATTCACATGATTTAGCTTCAAATCAATGCGATGTAGTAGGTTCAGCTTCAAATCCATGCGACACATATGTTTTAGCTTCAAATACTTGCGATATATGTGATATAGCTTTAAATACTGTAGGAACAAACGAGGTAGCTTCAAATCCATGCGAGACACATGATTTAGCTTCAAATCAATTCGATGTAGAAGGTTTAGCTTCAAATCCATACGAAACACATGATTTAGCTTCAAATCAATTCGAAGGGCATGGCTTAGATTCAAATCCATGCGAAACAAATGATTTAGCTTCAAATGAATGCGATGTAGAAGGCTTAGCTTCAAATCCATGCAAAACAAATGGTTTAGCTACAAATACTTGTGATATAAATTATTAAGCTACAACTGCATGCGAAACGAACGAGTTAGCTTCAAATCCATGCGATTCACATGATTTAGCTTCAAACCAATGCGATGTAGAAGGTTTAGCTTCAAATCCATGCGATACACAAGATTTAGCTTCAAATCAATGCGATGTAGTAGGTTCGGCTTCAAATCCATGCGACACATATGTTTTAGCTTCAAATACTTGCGATATAAGTGATATAGCTTTAAATACTGTAGGAACAAACGAGGTAGCTTCAATTCCATGCGAGACACACGATTTAGCTTCAAATCAATTCGATGTAGAAGGTTTAGCTTCAAATCCATACGAAACACATGATTTAGCTTCAAATCAATTCGAAGGACATGGCTTAGGTTCAAATCCATGCGAAACAAATGATTTAGCTTCAAATGAATGCGATGTAGAAGGCTTAGCTTCAAATCCATGCAAAACAAATGGTTTAGCTACAAATACTTGTGATAAACATTATTAAGCTACAACTGCATGCGAAACGAACGAGTTAGCTTCAAATCCATGCGATTCACATGATTTAGCTTCAAACCAATGCGATGTAGAAGGTTTAGCTTCAAATCCATGCGATACACAAGATTTAGCTTCACATCAATGCGATGTAGTAGGTTCAGCTTCAAATCCATGCGACACATATGTTTTAGATTCAAATACTTGCGATATAAGTGATATAGATTTAAATACTGTAGGAACAAACGAGGTAGCTTCAAATCCATGCGAGACACATGATTTAGCTTCAAATCAATTCGATGTAGAAGGTTTAGCATCAAATCCATACGAAACACATGATTTAGCTTCAAATCAATTCGAAGGACAAGGCTTAGATTCAAATCCATGCGAAACAAATGATTTAGCTTCAAATGAATGCGAAGTACAAGGCTTAGCTTCAAATCCATGCAAAACAAATGGTTTAGCTACAAATACTTGTGATATACATTATTAAGCTACAACTGCATGCGAAACGAACGAGTTAGCTTCAAATCCATGCGATTCACATGATTTAGCTGCAAATCAATGTGATGTAGAAGGTTTAGCTTCAAATCCATGCGATACACAAGATTTAGCTTCAAATCAATGCGATGTAGTAGGTTCAGCTTCAAATCCATGCGACACATATGTTTTAGCTTCAAATACTTGCGATATAAGTGATATAGCTTTAAATACTGTAAGAACAAACGAGGTAGCTTCAATTCCATGCGAGACACATGATTTAGCTTCAAATTAATTCGATGTAGAAGGTTTGGCTTCAAATCCATACGAAACACATGATTTAGCTTCAAATCAATTCGAAGGACAAGGCTTAGATTCAAATCCATGCGAAACAAGTGATTTAGCTTCAAATGAATGCGAAGTAGAAGGCTTAGCTTCAAATCCATGCAAAACAAATGGTTTAGCTACAAATACTTGTGATATATATTATTAAGCTACAACTGCATGCGAAACGAACAAGTTAGCTTCAAATCCATGCGAAAAACATGATTTAGCTTCAAATGAATGCGATGTAGAAGGCTTAGCTTCAAATCCATGCAAAACAAATGGTTTAGCTACAAATACTTGTGATAAACATTATTAAGCTACAACTGCATGCGAAACGAACGAGTTAGCTTCAAATCCATGCGATTCACATGATTTAGCTTCAAACCAATGCGATGTAGAAGGTTTAGCTTCAAATCCATGCGATACACAAGATTTAGCTTCACATCAATGCGATGTAGTAGGTTCAGCTTCAAATCCATGCGACACATATGTTTTAGATTCAAATACTTGCGATATAAGTGATATAGATTTAAATACTGTAGGAACAAACGAGGTAGCTTCAAATCCATGCGAGACACATGATTTAGCTTCAAATCAATTCGATGTAGAAGGTTTAGCATCAAATCCATACGAAACACATGATTTAGCTTCAAATCAATTCGAAGGACAAGGCTTAGATTCAAATCCATGCGAAACAAATGATTTAGCTTCAAATGAATGCGAAGTACAAGGCTTAGCTTCAAATCCATGCAAAACAAATGGTTTAGCTACAAATACTTGTGATATACATTATTAAGCTACAACTGCATGCGAAACGAACGAGTTAGCTTCAAATCCATGCGATTCACATGATTTAGCTGCAAATCAATGTGATGTAGAAGGTTTAGCTTCAAATCCATGCGATACACAAGATTTAGCTTCAAATCAATGCGATGTAGTAGGTTCAGCTTCAAATCCATGCGACACATATGTTTTAGCTTCAAATACTTGCGATATAAGTGATATAGCTTTAAATACTGTAAGAACAAACGAGGTAGCTTCAATTCCATGCGAGACACATGATTTAGCTTCAAATTAATTCGATGTAGAAGGTTTGGCTTCAAATCCATACGAAACACATGATTTAGCTTCAAATCAATTCGAAGGACAAGGCTTAGATTCAAATCCATGCGAAACAAATGATTTAGCTTCAAATGAATGCGAAGTAGAAGGCTTAGCTTCAAATCCATGCAAAACAAATGGTTTAGCTACAAATACTTGTGATATATATTATTAAGCTACAACTGCATGCGAAACGAACAAGTTAGCTTCAAATCCATGCGAAAAACATGATTTAGCTGCAAATCAATGTGATGTAGAAGGCTTAGCTTCAAATCCATGCGAAACAAATGATTTAGCTTCAAATGAATGCGATGTAGAAGGCTTAGCTTCAAATCCATGCAAAACAAATGGTTTAGCTACAAATACTTGTGATATACATTATTAAGCTACAACTGCATGCGAAACGAACGAGTTAGCTTCAAATCCATGCGAAACACATGATTTAGCTGCAAATCAATGTGATGTAGAAGGCTTAGCTTCAAATCCATGCGAAACAAATGATTTAGCTTCAAATGAATGCGATGTAGAAGGCTTAGCTTCAAATCCATGCAAAACAAATGGTTTAGCTACAAATACTTGTGATATACATTATTAAGCTACAACTGCATGCGAAACGAACGAGTTAGCTTCAAATCCATGCGATTCACATGATTTAGCTTCAAACCAATGCGATGTAGAAGGTTTAGCTTCAAATCCATGCGATACACAAGATTTAGCTTCAAATCAATGCGATGTAGTAGGTTCAGTTTCAAATCCATGCGACACATATGTCTTAGCTTCAAATACTTGCGATATAAGTGATATAGATTTAAATACTGTAGGAACAAACGAGGTAGCTTCAAATCCATGCGAGACACATGATTTAGCTTCAAATCAATTCGATGTAGAAGGTTTAGCATCAAATCCATACGAAACACATGATTTAGCTTCAAATCAATTCGAAGGACAAGGCTTAGATTCAAATCCATGCGAAACAAATGATTTAGCTTCAAATGAATGCGAAGTAGAAGGCTTCGCTTCAAATCCATGCAAAACAAATGGATTAGCTACAAATACTTGTGATATATATCATTTAGCTACAACTGCATGTGTAACGAACGAGTTAGCTTCAAATCCATGCGATTCACATGATTTAGCTTCAAACCAATGCGATGTAGAAGGTTTAGCTTTAAATCCATGCGATACACAAGATTTAGCTTCAAATCAATGCGATGTAGTAGGTTCAGCTTCAAATCCATGCGACACATATATTTTAGCTTCAAATACTTGCGATATAAGTGATATAGCTTTAAATACTGTAGGAACAAACGAGGTAGCTTCAATTCCATGCGAGACACATGATTTAGCTTCAAATTAATTCTATGTAGAAGGTTTGGCTTCAAATCCATACGAAACACATGATTTAGCTTCAAATCAATTCGAAGGACAAGGCTTAGATTCAAATCCATGCGAAACAAATGATTTAGCTTCAAATGAATGCGAAGTAGAAGGCTTAGCTTCAAATCCATGCAAAACAAATGGTTTAGCTACAAATACTTGTGATATACATTATTAAGCTACAACTGCATGCGAAACGAACGAGTTAGGTTCAAATCCATGCGAAACACATGATTTAGCTGCAAATCCATGCGAAACACATGATTTAGCTGCAAATCAATGTGATGTAGAAGGCTTAGCTTCAAATCCATGCGACACATATGTTTTAGCTTCAAATACTTGCGATATATGTGATATAGCTTTAAATACTGTAGGAACAAACGAGGTAGCTTCAAATCCATGCGAGACACATGATTTAGCTTCAAATCAATTCGATGTAGAAGGTTTAGCTTCAAATCCATACGAAACACATGATTTAGCTTCAAATCAATTCGAAGGGCATGGCTTAGATTCAAATCCATGCGAAACAAATGATTTAGCTTCAAATGAATGCGATGTAGAAGGCTTAGCTTCAAATCCATGCAAAACAAATGGTTTAGCTACAAATACTTGTGATATAAATTATTAAGCTACAACTGCATGCGAAACGAACGAGTTAGCTTCAAATCCATGCGATTCACATGATTTAGCTTCAAATCAATGCGATGTAGTAGGTTCAGCTTCAAATCCATGCGACACATATGTTTTAGCTTCAAATACTTGCGATATATGTGATATAGCTTTAAATACTGTAGGAACAAACGAGGTAGCTTCAAATCCATGCGAGACACATGATTTAGCTTCAAATCAATTCGATGTAGAAGGTTTAGCTTCAAATCCATACGAAACACATGATTTAGCTTCAAATCAATTCGAAGGGCATGGCTTAGATTCAAATCCATGCGAAACAAATGATTTAGCTTCAAATGAATGCGATGTAGAAGGCTTAGCTTCAAATCCATGCAAAACAAATGGTTTAGCTACAAATACTTGTGATATAAATTATTAAGCTACAACTGCATGCGAAACGAACGAGTTAGCTTCAAATCCATGCGATTCACATGATTTAGCTTCAAACCAATGCGATGTAGAAGGTTTAGCTTCAAATCCATGCGATACACAAGATTTAGCTTCAAATCAATGCGATGTAGTAGGTTCGGCTTCAAATCCATGCGACACATATGTTTTAGCTTCAAATACTTGCGATATAAGTGATATAGCTTTAAATACTGTAGGAACAAACGAGGTAGCTTCAATTCCATGCGAGACACACGATTTAGCTTCAAATCAATTCGATGTAGAAGGTTTAGCTTCAAATCCATACGAAACACATGATTTAGCTTCAAATCAATTCGAAGGACATGGCTTAGGTTCAAATCCATGCGAAACAAATGATTTAGCTTCAAATGAATGCGATGTAGAAGGCTTAGCTTCAAATCCATGCAAAACAAATGGTTTAGCTACAAATACTTGTGATAAACATTATTAAGCTACAACTGCATGCGAAACGAACGAGTTAGCTTCAAATCCATGCGATTCACATGATTTAGCTTCAAACCAATGCGATGTAGAAGGTTTAGCTTCAAATCCATGCGATACACAAGATTTAGCTTCACATCAATGCGATGTAGTAGGTGCAGCTTCAAATCCATGCGACACATATGTTTTAGATTCAAATACTTGCGATATAAGTGATATAGATTTAAATACTGTAGGAACAAACGAGGTAGCTTCAAATCCATGCGAGACACATGATTTAGCTTCAAATCAATTCGATGTAGAAGGTTTAGCATCAAATCCATACGAAACACATGATTTAGCTTCAAATCAATTCGAAGGACAAGGCTTAGATTCAAATCCATGCGAAACAAATGATTTAGCTTCAAATGAATGCGAAGTACAAGGCTTAGCTTCAAATCCATGCAAAACAAATGGTTTAGCTACAAATACTTGTGATATACATTATTAAGCTACAACTGCATGCGAAACGAACGAGTTAGCTTCAAATCCATGCGATTCACATGATTTAGCTTCAAACCAATGCGATGTAGAAGGTTTAGCTTCAAATCCATGCGATACACAAGATTTAGCTTCAAATCAATGCGATGTAGTAGGTTCAGCTTCAAATCCATGCGACACATATGTCTTAGCTTCAAATACTTGTGATATATATCATTTAGCTACAACTGCATGTGAAACGAACGAGTTAGCTTCAAATCCATGCGATTCACATGATTTAGCTTCAAACCAATGCGATGTAGAAGGTTTAGCTTCAAATCCATGCGATACACAAGATTTAGCTTCAAATCAATGCGATGTAGTAGGTTCAGCTTCAAATCCATGCGACGCATATGTTTTAGCTTCAAATACTTGCGATATAAGTGATATAGCTTTAAATACTGTAGGAACAAACGAGGTAGCTTCAATTCCATGCGAGACACACGATTTAGCTTCAAATCAATTCGATGTAGAAGGTTTAGCTTCAAATCCATACGAAACACATGATTTAGCTTCAAATCAATTCGAAGGACATGGCTTAGGTTCAAATCCATGCGAAACAAATGATTTAGCTTCAAATGAATGCGATGTAGAAGGCTTAGCTTCAAATCCATGCAAAACAAATGGTTTAGCTACAAATACTTGTGATAAACATTATTAAGCTACAACTGCATGCGAAACGAACAAGTTAGCTTCAAATCCATGCGAAAAACATGATTTAGCTGCAAATCAATGTGATGTAGAAGGCTTAGCTTCAAATCCATGCGAAACAAATGATTTAGCTTCAAATGAATGCGATGTAGAAGGCTTAGCTTCAAATCCATGCAAAACAAATGGTTTAGCTACAAATACTTGTGATATACATTATTAAGCTACAACTGCATGCGAAACGAACGAGTTAGCTTCAAATCCATGCGAAACACATGATTTAGCTGCAAATCAATGTGATGTAGAAGGCTTAGCTTCAAATCCATGCGAAACAAATGATTTAGCTTCAAATGAATGCGATGTAGAAGGCTTAGCTTCAAATCCATGCAAAACAAATGGTTTAGCTACAAATACTTGTGATATACATTATTAAGCTACAACTGCATGCGAAACGAACGAGTTAGCTTCAAATCCATGCGATTCACATGATTTAGCTTCAAACCAATGCGATGTAGAAGGTTTAGCTTCAAATCCATGCGATACACAAGATTTAGCTTCAAATCAATGCGATGTAGTAGGTTCAGTTTCAAATCCATGCGACACATATGTCTTAGCTTCAAATACTTGCGATATAAGTGATATAGATTTAAATACTGTAGGAACAAACGAGGTAGCTTCAAATCCATGCGAGACACATGATTTAGCTTCAAATCAATTCGATGTAGAAGGTTTAGCATCAAATCCATACGAAACACATGATTTAGCTTCAAATCAATTCGAAGGACAAGGCTTAGATTCAAATCCATGCGAAACAAATGATTTAGCTTCAAATGAATGCGAAGTAGAAGGCTTCGCTTCAAATCCATGCAAAACAAATGGATTAGCTACAAATACTTGTGATATATATCATTTAGCTACAACTGCATGTGTAACGAACGAGTTAGCTTCAAATCCATGCGATTCACATGATTTAGCTTCAAACCAATGCGATGTAGAAGGTTTAGCTTTAAATCCATGCGATACACAAGATTTAGCTTCAAATCAATGCGATGTAGTAGGTTCAGCTTCAAATCCATGCGACACATATATTTTAGCTTCAAATACTTGCGATATAAGTGATATAGCTTTAAATACTGTAGGAACAAACGAGGTAGCTTCAATTCCATGCGAGACACATGATTTAGCTTCAAATTAATTCTATGTAGAAGGTTTGGCTTCAAATCCATACGAAACACATGATTTAGCTTCAAATCAATTCGAAGGACAAGGCTTAGATTCAAATCCATGCGAAACAAATGATTTAGCTTCAAATGAATGCGAAGTAGAAGGCTTAGCTTCAAATCCATGCAAAACAAATGGTTTAGCTACAAATACTTGTGATATACATTATTAAGCTACAACTGCATGCGAAACGAACGAGTTAGGTTCAAATCCATGCGAAACACATGATTTAGCTGCAAATCCATGCGAAACACATGATTTAGCTGCAAATCAATGTGATGTAGAAGGCTTAGCTTCAAATCCATGCGACACATATGTTTTAGCTTCAAATACTTGCGATATATGTGATATAGCTTTAAATACTGTAGGAACAAACGAGGTAGCTTCAAATCCATGCGAGACACATGATTTAGCTTCAAATCAATTCGATGTAGAAGGTTTAGCTTCAAATCCATACGAAACACATGATTTAGCTTCAAATCAATTCGAAGGGCATGGCTTAGATTCAAATCCATGCGAAACAAATGATTTAGCTTCAAATGAATGCGATGTAGAAGGCTTAGCTTCAAATCCATGCAAAACAAATGGTTTAGCTACAAATACTTGTGATATAAATTATTAAGCTACAACTGCATGCGAAACGAACGAGTTAGCTTCAAATCCATGCGATTCACATGATTTAGCTTCAAATCAATGCGATGTAGTAGGTTCAGCTTCAAATCCATGCGACACATATGTTTTAGCTTCAAATACTTGCGATATATGTGATATAGCTTTAAATACTGTAGGAACAAACGAGGTAGCTTCAAATCCATGCGAGACACATGATTTAGCTTCAAATCAATTCGATGTAGAAGGTTTAGCTTCAAATCCATACGAAACACATGATTTAGCTTCAAATCAATTCGAAGGGCATGGCTTAGATTCAAATCCATGCGAAACAAATGATTTAGCTTCAAATGAATGCGATGTAGAAGGCTTAGCTTCAAATCCATGCAAAACAAATGGTTTAGCTACAAATACTTGTGATATAAATTATTAAGCTACAACTGCATGCGAAACGAACGAGTTAGCTTCAAATCCATGCGATTCACATGATTTAGCTTCAAACCAATGCGATGTAGAAGGTTTAGCTTCAAATCCATGCGATACACAAGATTTAGCTTCAAATCAATGCGATGTAGTAGGTTCGGCTTCAAATCCATGCGACACATATGTTTTAGCTTCAAATACTTGCGATATAAGTGATATAGCTTTAAATACTGTAGGAACAAACGAGGTAGCTTCAATTCCATGCGAGACACACGATTTAGCTTCAAATCAATTCGATGTAGAAGGTTTAGCTTCAAATCCATACGAAACACATGATTTAGCTTCAAATCAATTCGAAGGACATGGCTTAGGTTCAAATCCATGCGAAACAAATGATTTAGCTTCAAATGAATGCGATGTAGAAGGCTTAGCTTCAAATCCATGCAAAACAAATGGTTTAGCTACAAATACTTGTGATAAACATTATTAAGCTACAACTGCATGCGAAACGAACGAGTTAGCTTCAAATCCATGCGATTCACATGATTTAGCTTCAAACCAATGCGATGTAGAAGGTTTAGCTTCAAATCCATGCGATACACAAGATTTAGCTTCACATCAATGCGATGTAGTAGGTGCAGCTTCAAATCCATGCGACACATATGTTTTAGATTCAAATACTTGCGATATAAGTGATATAGATTTAAATACTGTAGGAACAAACGAGGTAGCTTCAAATCCATGCGAGACACATGATTTAGCTTCAAATCAATTCGATGTAGAAGGTTTAGCATCAAATCCATACGAAACACATGATTTAGCTTCAAATCAATTCGAAGGACAAGGCTTAGATTCAAATCCATGCGAAACAAATGATTTAGCTTCAAATGAATGCGAAGTACAAGGCTTAGCTTCAAATCCATGCAAAACAAATGGTTTAGCTACAAATACTTGTGATATACATTATTAAGCTACAACTGCATGCGAAACGAACGAGTTAGCTTCAAATCCATGCGATTCACATGATTTAGCTTCAAACCAATGCGATGTAGAAGGTTTAGCTTCAAATCCATGCGATACACAAGATTTAGCTTCAAATCAATGCGATGTAGTAGGTTCAGCTTCAAATCCATGCGACACATATGTCTTAGCTTCAAATACTTGTGATATATATCATTTAGCTACAACTGCATGTGAAACGAACGAGTTAGCTTCAAATCCATGCGATTCACATGATTTAGCTTCAAACCAATGCGATGTAGAAGGTTTAGCTTCAAATCCATGCGATACACAAGATTTAGCTTCAAATCAATGCGATGTAGTAGGTTCAGCTTCAAATCCATGCGACGCATATGTTTTAGCTTCAAATACTTGCGATATAAGTGATATAGCTTTAAATACTGTAGGAACAAACGAGGTAGCTTCAATTGCATGCGAGACACACGATTTAGCTTCAAATCAATTCGATGTAGAAGGTTTAGCTTCAAATCCATACGAAACACATGATTTAGCTTCAAATCAATTCGAAGGACATGGCTTAGGTTCAAATCCATGCGAAACAAATGATTTAGCTTCAAATGAATGCGATGTAGAAGGCTTAGCTTCAAATCCATGCAAAACAAATGGTTTAGCTACAAATACTTGTGATAAACATTATTAAGCTACAACTGCATGCGAAACGAACAAGTTAGCTTCAAATCCATGCGAAAAACATGATTTAGCTGCAAATCAATGTGATGTAGAAGGCTTAGCTTCAAATCCATGCGAAACAAATGATTTAGCTTCAAATGAATGCGATGTAGAAGGCTTAGCTTCAAATCCATGCAAAACAAATGGTTTAGCTACAAATACTTGTGATATACATTATTAAGCTACAACTGCATGCGAAACGAACGAGTTAGCTTCAAATCCATGCGAAACACATGATTTAGCTGCAAATCAATGTGATGTAGAAGGCTTAGCTTCAAATCCATGCGAAACAAATGATTTAGCTTCAAATGAATGCGAAGTAGAAGGCTTAGCTTCAAATCCATGCAAAACAAATGGTTTAGCTACAAATACTTGTGATATATATCATTTAGCTACAACTGCATGTGAAACGAACGAGTTAGCTTCAAATCCATGCGATTCACATGATTTAGCTTCAAACCAATGCGATGTAGAAGGTTTAGCTTCAAATCCATGCGATACACAAGATTTAGCTTCAAATCAATGCGATGTAGTAGGTTCAGCTTCAAATCCATGCGACACATATGTTTTAGCTTCAAATACTTGCGATATAAGTGATATAGCTTTAAATACTGTAGGAACAAACGAGGTAGCTTCAATTCCATGCGAGACACACGATTTAGCTTCAAATCAATTCGATGTAGAAGGTTTAGCTTCAAATCCATACGAAACACATGATTTAGCTTCAAATCAATTCGAAGGACATGGCTTAGGTTCAAATCCATGCGAAACAAATGATTTAGCTTCAAATGAATGCGATGTAGAAGGCTTAGCTTCAAATCCATGCAAAACAAATGGTTTAGCTACAAATACTTGTGATATACATTATTAAGCTACAACTGCATGCGAAACGAACGAGTTAGCTTCAAATCCATGCGATTCACATGATTTAGCTTCAAACCAATGCGATGTAGAAGGTTTAGCTTCAAATCCATGCGATACACAAGATTTAGCTTCAAATCAATGCGATGTAGTAGGTTCAGCTTCAAATCCATGCGACACATATGTCTTAGCTTCAAATACTTGTGATATATATCATTTAGCTACAACTGCATGTGAAACGAACGAGTTAGCTTCAAATCCATGCGATACACAAGATTTAGCTTCAAATCAATGCGATGTAGTAGGTTCAGCTTCAAATCCATGCGACGCATATGTTTTAGCTTCAAATACTTGCGATATAAGTGATATAGCTTTAAATACTGTAGGAACAAACGAGGTAGCTTCAAATCCATGCGAGACACATGATTTAGCTTCAAATCAATTCGATGTAGAAGGTTTAGCTTCAAATCCATACGAAACACATGATTTAGCTTCAAATCAATTCGAAGGGCATGGCTTAGATTCAAATCCATGCGAAACAAATGATTTAGCTTCAAATGAATGCGATGTAGAAGGCTTAGCTTCAAATCCATGCAAAACAAATGGTTTAGCTACAAATACTTGTGATATAAATTATTAAGCTACAACTGCATGCGAAACGAACGAGTTAGCTTCAAATCCATGCGATTCACATGATTTAGCTTCAAATCAATGCGATGTAGTAGGTTCAGCTTCAAATCCATGCGACACATATGTTTTAGCTTCAAATACTTGCGATATATGTGATATAGCTTTAAATACTGTAGGAACAAACGAGGTAGCTTCAAATCCATGCGAGACACATGATTTAGCTTCAAATCAATTCGATGTAGAAGGTTTAGCTTCAAATCCATACGAAACACATGATTTAGCTTCAAATCAATTCGAAGGGCATGGCTTAGATTCAAATCCATGCGAAACAAATGATTTAGCTTCAAATGAATGCGATGTAGAAGGCTTAGCTTCAAATCCATGCAAAACAAATGGTTTAGCTACAAATACTTGTGATATAAATTATTAAGCTACAACTGCATGCGAAACGAACGAGTTAGCTTCAAATCCATGCGATTCACATGATTTAGCTTCAAACCAATGCGATGTAGAAGGTTTAGCTTCAAATCCATGCGATACACAAGATTTAGCTTCAAATCAATGCGATGTAGTAGGTTCGGCTTCAAATCCATGCGACACATATGTTTTAGCTTCAAATACTTGCGATATAAGTGATATAGCTTTAAATACTGTAGGAACAAACGAGGTAGCTTCAATTCCATGCGAGACACACGATTTAGCTTCAAATCAATTCGATGTAGAAGGTTTAGCTTCAAATCCATACGAAACACATGATTTAGCTTCAAATCAATTCGAAGGACATGGCTTAGGTTCAAATCCATGCGAAACAAATGATTTAGCTTCAAATGAATGCGATGTAGAAGGCTTAGCTTCAAATCCATGCAAAACAAATGGTTTAGCTACAAATACTTGTGATAAACATTATTAAGCTACAACTGCATGCGAAACGAACGAGTTAGCTTCAAATCCATGCGATTCACATGATTTAGCTTCAAACCAATGCGATGTAGAAGGTTTAGCTTCAAATCCATGCGATACACAAGATTTAGCTTCACATCAATGCGATGTAGTAGGTGCAGCTTCAAATCCATGCGACACATATGTTTTAGATTCAAATACTTGCGATATAAGTGATATAGATTTAAATACTGTAGGAACAAACGAGGTAGCTTCAAATCCATGCGAGACACATGATTTAGCTTCAAATCAATTCGATGTAGAAGGTTTAGCATCAAATCCATACGAAACACATGATTTAGCTTCAAATCAATTCGAAGGACAAGGCTTAGATTCAAATCCATGCGAAACAAATGATTTAGCTTCAAATGAATGCGAAGTACAAGGCTTAGCTTCAAATCCATGCAAAACAAATGGTTTAGCTACAAATACTTGTGATATACATTATTAAGCTACAACTGCATGCGAAACGAACGAGTTAGCTTCAAATCCATGCGATTCACATGATTTAGCTTCAAACCAATGCGATGTAGAAGGTTTAGCTTCAAATCCATGCGATACACAAGATTTAGCTTCAAATCAATGCGATGTAGTAGGTTCAGCTTCAAATCCATGCGACACATATGTCTTAGCTTCAAATACTTGTGATATATATCATTTAGCTACAACTGCATGTGAAACGAACGAGTTAGCTTCAAATCCATGCGATTCACATGATTTAGCTTCAAACCAATGCGATGTAGAAGGTTTAGCTTCAAATCCATGCGATACACAAGATTTAGCTTCAAATGAATGCGATGTAGAAGGCTTAGCTTCAAATCCATGCAAAACAAATGGTTTAGCTACAAATACTTGTGATATACATTATTAAGCTACAACTGCATGCGAAACGAACGAGTTAGCTTCAAATCCATGCGAAACACATGATTTAGCTGCAAATCAATGTGATGTAGAAGGCTTAGCTTCAAATCCATGCGAAACAAATGATTTAGCTTCAAATGAATGCGAAGTAGAAGGCTTAGCTTCAAATCCATGCAAAACAAATGGTTTAGCTACAAATACTTGTGATATATATCATTTAGCTACAACTGCATGTGAAACGAACGAGTTAGCTTCAAATCCATGCGATTCACATGATTTAGCTTCAAACCAATGCGATGTAGAAGGTTTAGCTTCAAATCCATGCGATACACAAGATTTAGCTTCAAATCAATGCGATGTAGTAGATTCAGCTTCAAATCCATGCGACACATATGTTTTAGCTTCAAATACTTGCGATATAAGTGATATAGCTTTAAATACTGTAGGAACAAACGAGGTAGCTTCAAATCCATGCGAGACACATGATTTAGCTTCAAATCAATTCGATGTAGAAGGTTTAGCTTCAAATCCATACGAAACACATGATTTAGCTTCAAATCAATTCGAAGGACATGGCTTAGGTTCAAATCCATGCGAAACAAATGATTTAGCTTCAAATGAATGCGATGTAGAAGGCTTAGCTTCAAATCCATGCAAAACAAATGGTTTAGCTACAAATACTTGTGATATACATTATTAAGCTACAACTGCATGCGAAACGAACGAGTTAGCTTCAAATCCATGCGATTCACATGATTTAGCTTCAAACCAATGCGATGTAGAAGGTTTAGCTTCAAATCCATGCGATACACAAGATTTAGCTTCAAATCATTGCGATGTAGTAGGTTCAGCTTCAAATCCATGCGACACAAATGGTTTAGCTACAAATACTTGTGATATATATCATTTAGCTACAACTGCATGTGAAACGAACGAGTTAGCTTCAAATCCATGCGATTCACATGATTTAGCTTCAAACCAATGCGATGTAGAAGGTTTAGCTTCAAATCCATGCGATACACAAGATTTAGCTTCAAATCAATGCGATGTAGTAGGTTCAGCTTCAAATCCATGCGACGCATATGTTTTAGCTTCAAATACTTGCGATATAAGTGATATAGCTTTAAATACTGTAGGAACAAACGAGGTAGCTTCAATTCCATGCGAGACACACGATTTAGCTTCAAATCAATTCGATGTAGAAGGTTTAGCTTCAAATCCATACGAAACACATGATTTAGCTTCAAATCAATTCGAAGGACATGGCTTAGGTTCAAATCCATGCGAAACAAATGATTTAGCTTCAAATGAATGCGATGTAGAAGGCTTAGCTTCAAATCCATGCAAAACAAATGGTTTAGCTACAAATACTTGTGATAAACATTATTAAGCTACAACTGCATGCGAAACGAACAAGTTAGCTTCAAATCCATGCGAAAAACATGATTTAGCTGCAAATCAATGTGATGTAGAAGGCTTAGCTTCAAATCCATGCGAAACAAATGATTTAGCTTCAAATGAATGCGATGTAGAAGGCTTAGCTTCAAATCCATGCAAAACAAATGGTTTAGCTACAAATACTTGTGATATACATTATTAAGCTACAACTGCATGCGAAACGAACGAGTTAGCTTCAAATCCATGCGAAACACATGATTTAGCTGCAAATCAATGTGATGTAGAAGGCTTAGCTTCAAATCCATGCGAAACAAATGATTTAGCTTCAAATGAATGCGAAGTAGAAGGCTTAGCTTCAAATCCATGCAAAACAAATGGTTTAGCTACAAATACTTGTGATATATATCATTTAGCTACAACTGCATGTGAAACGAACGAGTTAGCTTCAAATCCATGCGATTCACATGATTTAGCTTCAAACCAATGCGATGTAGAACGTTTAGCTTCAAATCCATGCGATACACAAGATGTAGCTTCAAATCAATGCGATGTAGTAGGTTCAGCTTCAAATCCATGCGACACATATGTTTTAGCTTCAAATACTTGCGATATAAGTGATATAGCTTTAAATACTGTAGGAACAAACGAGGTAGCTTCAATTCCATGCGAGACACACGATTTAGCTTCAAATCAATTCGATGTAGAAGGTTTAGCTTCAAATCCATACGAAACACATGATTTAGCTTCAAATCAATTCGAAGGACATGGCTTAGGTTCAAATCCATGCGAAACAAATGATTTAGCTTCAAATGAATGCGATGTAGAAGGCTTAGCTTCAAATCCATGCAAAACAAATGGTTTAGCTACAAATACTTGTGATATACATTATTAAGCTACAACTGCATGCGAAACGAACGAGTTAGCTTCAAATCCATGCGATTCACATGATTTAGCTTCAAACCAATGCGATGTAGAAGGTTTAGCTTCAAATCCATGCGATACACAAGATTTAGCTTCAAATCAATGCGATGTAGTAGGTTCAGCTTCAAATCCATGCGACACATATGTCTTAGCTTCAAATACTTGTGATATATATCATTTAGCTACAACTGCATGTGAAACGAACGAGTTAGCTTCAAATCCATGCGATACACAAGATTTAGCTTCAAATCAATGCGATGTAGTAGGTTCAGCTTCAAATCCATGCGACGCATATGTTTTAGCTTCAAATACTTGCGATATAAGTGATATAGCTTTAAATACTGTAGGAACAAACGAGGTAGCTTCAATTCCATGCGAGACACACGATTTAGCTTCAAATCAATTCGATGTAGAAGGTTTAGCTTCAAATCCATACGAAACACATGATTTAGCTTCAAATCAATTCGAAGGACATGGCTTAGGTTCAAATCCATGCGAAACAAATGATTTAGCTTCAAATGAATGCGATGTAGAAGGCTTAGCTTCAAATCCATGCAAAACAAATGGTTTAGCTACAAATACTTGTGATAAACATTATTAAGCTACAACTGCATGCGAAACGAACAAGTTAGCTTCAAATCCATGCGAAAAACATGATTTAGCTGCAAATCAATGTGATGTAGAAGGCTTAGCTTCAAATCCATGCGAAACAAATGATTTAGCTTCAAATGAATGCGATGTAGAAGGCTTAGCTTCAAATCCATGCAAAACAAATGGTTTAGCTACAAGTACTTGTGATATACATTATTAAGCTACAACTGCATGCGAAACGAACGAGTTAGCTTCAAATCCATGCGAAACACATGATTTAGCTGCAAATCAATGTGATGTAGAAGGCTTAGCTTCAAATCCATGCGAAACAAATGATTTAGCTTCAAATGAATGCGAAGTAGAAGGCTTAGCTTCAAATCCATGCAAAACAAATGGTTTAGCTACAAATACTTGTGATATATATCATTTAGCTACAACTGCATGTGAAACGAACGAGTTAGCTTCAAATCCATGCGATTCACATGATTTAGCTTCAAACCAATGCGATGTAGAAGGTTTAGCTTCAAATCCATGCGATACACAAGATTTAGCTTCAAATCAATGCGATGTAGTAGGTTCAGCTTCAAATCCATGCGACACATATGTTTTAGCTTCAAATACTTGCGATATAAGTGATATAGCTTTAAATACTGTAGGAACAAACGAGGTAGCTTCAATTCCATGCGAGACACACGATTTAGCTTCAAATTAATTCGATGTAGAAGGTTTAGCTTCAAATCCATACGAAACACATGATTTAGCTTCAAATCAATTCGAAGGACATGGCTTAGGTTCAAATCCATGCGAAACAAATGATTTAGCTTCAAATGAATGCGATGTAGAAGGCTTAGCTTCAAATCCATGCAAAACAAATGGTTTAGCTACAAATACTTGTGATATACATTATTAAGCTACAACTGCATGCGAAACGAACGAGTTAGCTTCAAATCCATGCGATTCACATGATTTAGCTTCAAACCAATGCGATGTAGAAGGTTTAGCTTCAAATCCATGCGATACACAAGATTTAGCTTCAAATCAATGCGATGTAGTAGGTTCAGCTTCAAATCCATGCGACACATATGTCTTAGCTTCAAATACTTGTGATATATATCATTTAGCTACAACTGCATGTGAAACGAACGAGTTAGCTTCAAATCCATGCGATTCACATGATTTAGCTTCAAACCAATGCGATGTAGAAGGTTTAGCTTCAAATCCATGCGATACACAAGATTTAGCTTCAAATCAATGCGATGTAGTAGGTTCAGCTTCAAATCCATGCGACGCATATGTTTTAGCTTCAAATACTTGCGATATAAGTGATATAGCTTTAAATACTGTAGGAACAAACGAGGTAGCTTCAATTCCATGCGAGACACACGATTTAGCTTCAAATCAATTCGATGTAGAAGGTTTAGCTTCAAATCCATACGAAACACATGATTTAGCTTCAAATCAATTCGAAGGACATGGCTTAGGTTCAAATCCATGCGAAACAAATGATTTAGCTTCAAATGAATGCGATGTAGAAGGCTTAGCTTCAAATCCATGCAAAACAAATGGTTTAGCTACAAATACTTGTGATAAACATTATTAAGCTACAACTGCATGCGAAACGAACAAGTTAGCTTCAAATCCATGCGAAAAACATGATTTAGCTGCAAATCAATGTGATGTAGAAGGCTTAGCTTCAAATCCATGCGAAACAAATGATTTAGCTTCAAATGAATGCGATGTAGAAGGCTTAGCTTCAAATCCATGCAAAACAAATGGTTTAGCTACAAATACTTGTGATATACATTATTAAGCTACAACTACATGCGAAACGAACGAGTTAGCTTCAAATCCATGCGAAACACATGATTTAGCTGCAAATCAATGTGATGTAGAAGGCTTAGCTTCAAATCCATGCGAAACAAATGATTTAGCTTCAAATGAATGCGAAGTAGAAGGCTTAGCTTCAAATCCATGCAAAACAAATGGTTTAGCTACAAATACTTGTGATATATATCATTTAGCTACAACTGCATGTGAAACGAACGAGTTAGCTTCAAATCCATGCGATTCACATGATTTAGCTTCAAACCAATGCGATGTAGAAGGTTTAGCTTCAAATCCATGCGATACACAAGATTTAGCTTCAAATCAATGCGATGTAGTAGGTTCAGCTTCAAATCCATGCGACACATATGTTTTAGCTTCAAATACTTGCGATATAAGTGATATAGCTTTAAATACTGTAGGAACAAACGAGGTAGCTTCAATTCCATGCGAGACACACGATTTAGCTTCAAATCAATTCGATGTAGAAGGTTTAGCTTCAAATCCATACGAAACACATGATTTAGCTTCAAATCAATTCGAAGGACATGGCTTAGGTTCAAATCCATGCGAAACAAATGATTTAGCTTCAAATGAATGCGATGTAGAAGGCTTAGCTTCAAATCCATGCAAAACAAATGGTTTAGCTACAAATACTTGTGATATACATTATTAAGCTACAACTGCATGCGAAACGAACGAGTTAGCTTCAAATCCATGCGATTCACATGATTTAGCTTCAAACCAATGCGATGTAGAAGGTTTAGCTTCAAATCCATGCGATACACAAGATTTAGCTTCAAATCATTGCGATGTAGTAGGTTCAGCTTCAAATCCATGCGACACAAATGGTTTAGCTACAAATACTTGTGATATATATCATTTAGCTACAACTGCATGTGAAACGAACGAGTTAGCTTCAAATCCATGCGATTCACATGATTTAGCTTCAAACCAATGCGATGTAGAAGGTTTAGCTTCAAATCCATGCGATACACAAGATTTAGCTTCAAATCAATGCGATGTAGTAGGTTCAGCTTCAAATCCATGCGACGCAAATGTTTTAGCTTCAAATACTTGCGATATAAGTGATATAGCTTTAAATACTGTAGGAACAAACGAGGTAGCTTCAATTCCATGCGAGACACACGATTTAGCTTCAAATCAATTCGATGTAGAAGGTTTAGCTTCAAATCCATACGAAACACATGATTTAGCTTCAAATCAATTCGAAGGACATGGCTTAGGTTCAAATCCATGCGAAACAAATGATTTAGCTTCAAATGAATGCGATGTAGAAGGCTTAGCTTCAAATCCATGCAAAACAAATGGTTTAGCTACAAATACTTGTGATAAACATTATTAAGCTACAACTGCATGCGAAACGAACAAGTTAGCTTCAAATCCATGCGAAAAACATGATTTAGCTGCAAATCAATGTGATGTAGAAGGCTTAGCTTCAAATCCATGCGAAACAAATGATTTAGCTTCAAATGAATGCGATGTAGAAGGCTTAGCTTCAAATCCATGCAAAACAAATGGTTTAGCTACAAATACTTGTGATATACATTATTAAGCTACAACTGCATGCGAAACGAACGAGTTAGCTTCAAATCCATGCGAAACACATGATTTAGCTGCAAATCAATGTGATGTAGAAGGCTTAGCTTCAAATCCATGCAAAACAAATGGTTTAGCTACAAATACTTGTGATATACATTATTAAGCTACAACTGCATGCGAAACGAACGAGTTAGCTTCAAATCCATGCGATTCACATGATTTAGCTTCAAACCAATGCGATGTAGAAGGTTTAGCTTCAAATCCATGCGATACACAAGATTTAGCTTCAAATCAATGCGATGTAGTAGGTTCAGTTTCAAATCCATGCGACACATATGTCTTAGCTTCAAATACTTGCGATATAAGTGATATAGATTTAAATACTGTAGGAACAAACGAGGTAGCTTCAAATCCATGCGAGACACATGATTTAGCTTCAAATCAATTCGATGTAGAAGGTTTAGCATCAAATCCATACGAAACACATGATTTAGCTTCAAATCAATTCGAAGGACAAGGCTTAGATTCAAATCCATGCGAAACAAATGATTTAGCTTCAAATGAATGCGAAGTAGAAGGCTTCGCTTCAAATCCATGCAAAACAAATGGATTAGCTACAAATACTTGTGATATATATCATTTAGCTACAACTGCATGTGTAACGAACGAGTTAGCTTCAAATCCATGCGATTCACATGATTTAGCTTCAAACCAATGCGATGTAGAAGGTTTAGCTTTAAATCCATGCGATACACAAGATTTAGCTTCAAATCAATGCGATGTAGTAGGTTCAGCTTCAAATCCATGCGACACATATATTTTAGCTTCAAATACTTGCGATATAAGTGATATAGCTTTAAATACTGTAGGAACAAACGAGGTAGCTTCAATTCCATGCGAGACACATGATTTAGCTTCAAATTAATTCTATGTAGAAGGTTTGGCTTCAAATCCATACGAAACACATGATTTAGCTTCAAATCAATTCGAAGGACAAGGCTTAGATTCAAATCCATGCGAAACAAATGATTTAGCTTCAAATGAATGCGAAGTAGAAGGCTTAGCTTCAAATCCATGCAAAACAAATGGTTTAGCTACAAATACTTGTGATATACATTATTAAGCTACAACTGCATGCGAAACGAACGAGTTAGCTTCAAATCCATGCGATTCACATGATTTAGCTTCAAATCAATGCGATGTAGTAGGTTCAGCTTCAAATCCATGCGACACATATGTTTTAGCTTCAAATACTTGCGATATATGTGATATAGCTTTAAATACTGTAGGAACAAACGAGGTAGCTTCAAATCCATGCGAGACACATGATTTAGCTTCAAATCAATTCGATGTAGAAGGTTTAGCTTCAAATCCATACGAAACACATGATTTAGCTTCAAATCAATTCGAAGGGCATGGCTTAGATTCAAATCCATGCGAAACAAATGATTTAGCTTCAAATGAATGCGATGTAGAAGGCTTAGCTTCAAATCCATGCAAAACAAATGGTTTAGCTACAAATACTTGTGATATAAATTATTAAGCTACAACTGCATGCGAAACGAACGAGTTAGCTTCAAATCCATGCGATTCACATGATTTAGCTTCAAACCAATGCGATGTAGAAGGTTTAGCTTCAAATCCATGCGATACACAAGATTTAGCTTCAAATCAATGCGATGTAGTAGGTTCGGCTTCAAATCCATGCGACACATATGTTTTAGCTTCAAATACTTGCGATATAAGTGATATAGCTTTAAATACTGTAGGAACAAACGAGGTAGCTTCAATTCCATGCGAGACACACGATTTAGCTTCAAATCAATTCGATGTAGAAGGTTTAGCTTCAAATCCATACGAAACACATGATTTAGCTTCAAATCAATTCGAAGGACATGGCTTAGGTTCAAATCCATGCGAAACAAATGATTTAGCTTCAAATGAATGCGATGTAGAAGGCTTAGCTTCAAATCCATGCAAAACAAATGGTTTAGCTACAAATACTTGTGATAAACATTATTAAGCTACAACTGCATGCGAAACGAACGAGTTAGCTTCAAATCCATGCGATTCACATGATTTAGCTTCAAACCAATGCGATGTAGAAGGTTTAGCTTCAAATCCATGCGATACACAAGATTTAGCTTCACATCAATGCGATGTAGTAGGTTCAGCTTCAAATCCATGCGACACATATGTTTTAGATTCAAATACTTGCGATATAAGTGATATAGATTTAAATACTGTAGGAACAAACGAGGTAGCTTCAAATCCATGCGAGACACATGATTTAGCTTCAAATCAATTCGATGTAGAAGGTTTAGCATCAAATCCATACGAAACACATGATTTAGCTTCAAATCAATTCGAAGGACAAGGCTTAGATTCAAATCCATGCGAAACAAATGATTTAGCTTCAAATGAATGCGAAGTACAAGGCTTAGCTTCAAATCCATGCAAAACAAATGGTTTAGCTACAAATACTTGTGATATACATTATTAAGCTACAACTGCATGCGAAACGAACGAGTTAGCTTCAAATCCATGCGATTCACATGATTTAGCTTCAAACCAATGCGATGTAGAAGGTTTAGCTTCAAATCCATGCGAAACACAAGATTTAGCTTCAAATCAATGCGATGTAGTAGGTTCAGCTTCAAATCCATGCGACACATATGTTTTAGCTTCAAATACTTGCGATATAAGTGATATAGATTTAAATACTGTAGGGACAAACGAGGTAGCTTCAAATCCATGCGAGACACATGATTTAGCTTCAAATCAATTCGATGTAGAAGGTTTAGCATCAAATCCATACGAAACACATGATTTAGTTTCAAATCAATTCGAAGGACAAGGCTTAGATTCAAATCCATGCGAAACAAATGATTTAGCTTCAAATGAATGCGAAGTAGAAGGCTTAGCTTCAAATCCATGCAAAACAAATGGATTAGCTACAAATACTTGTGATATATATCATTTAGCTACAACTGCATGCGAAATGAACGAGTTAGCTTCAAATCCATGCGATTCACATGATTTAGCTGCAAATCAATGTGATGTAGAAGGTTTAGCTTCAAATCCATGCGATACACAAGATTTAGCTTCAAATCAATGCGATGTAGTAGGTTCAGCTTCAAATCCATGCGACACATATGTTTTAGCTTCAAATACTTGCGATATAAGTGATATAGCTTTAAATACTGTAAGAACAAACGAGGTAGCTTCAATTCCATGCGAGACACATGATTTAGCTTCAAATTAATTCGATGTAGAAGGTTTGGCTTCAAATCCATACGAAACACATGATTTAGCTTCAAATCAATTCGAAGGACAAGGCTTAGATTCAAATCCATGCGAAACAAATGATTTAGCTTCAAATGAATGCGAAGTAGAAGGCTTAGCTTCAAATCCATGCAAAACAAATGGTTTAGCTACAAATACTTGTGATATATATTATTAAGCTACAACTGCATGCGAAACGAACAAGTTAGCTTCAAATCCATGCGAAACACATGATTTAGCTGCAAATCAATGTGATGTAGAAGGCTTAGCTTCAAATCCATGCGAAACAAATGATTTAGCTTCAAATGAATGCGATGTAGAAGGCTTAGCTTCAAATCCATGCAAAACAAATGGTTTAGCTACAAATACTTGTGATATATATCATTTAGCTACAACTGCATGTGAAACGAACGAGTTAGCTTCAAATCCATGCGATTCACATGATTTAGCTTCAAACCAATGCGATGTAGAAGGTTTAGCTTCAAATCCATGCGATACACAAGATTTAGCTTCAAATCAATGCGATGTAGTAGGTTCAGCTTCAAATCCATGCGACACATATGTTTTAGCTTCAAATACTTGCGATATAAGTGATATAGCTTTAAATACTGTAGGAACAAACGAGGTAGCTTCAATTCCATGCGAGACACATGATTTAGCTTCAAATCAATTCGATGTAGAAGGTTTAGCTTCAAATCCATACGAAACACATGATTTAGCTTCAAATCGTTCGAAGGACATGGCTTAGATTCAAATCCATGCGAAACAAATGATTTAGATTCAAATGAATGCGATGTAGGAGGCTTAGCTTCAAATCCATGCAAAACAAATGGTTTAGCTACAAATACTTGTGATATACATTATTAAGCTACAACTGCATGCGAAACGAACGAGTTAGCTTCAAATCCATGCGATTCACATGATTTAGCTTCAAACCAATGCGATGTAGAAGGTTTAGCTTCAAATCCATGCGATACACAAGATTTAGCTTCACATCAATGCGATGTAGTAGGTTCAGCTTCAAATCCATGCGACACATATGTTTTAGCTTCAAATACTTGCGATATATGTGATATAGCTTTAAATACTGTAGGAACAAACGAGGTAGCTTCAATTCCATGCGAGACACATGGTTTAGCTTCAAATCAATTCGAAGGACAAGGCTTAGATTCAAATTGATGCGAAACAAATGATTTAGCTTCAAATGAATGCGAAGTAGAAGGCTTAGCTTCAAATCCATGCGAAACAAATGATTTAGCTTCAAATGAATGCGATGTAGAAGGCTTAGCTTCAAATCCATGCAAAACAAATGGTTTAGCTACAAATACTTGTGATATATATCATTTAGCTACAACTGCATGTGAAACGAACGAGTTAGCTTCAAATCCATGCGATTCACATGATTTAGCTTCAAACCAATGCGATGTAGAAGGTTTAGCTTCAAATCCATGCGATACACAAGATTTAGCTTCAAATCAATGCGATGTAGTAGGTTCAGCTTCAAATCCATGCGACACATATGTTTTAGCTTCAAATACTTGCGATATAAGTGATATAGCTTTAAATACTGTAGGAACAAACGAGGTAGCTTCAATTCCATGCGAGACACATGATTTAGCTTCAAATCAATTCGATGTAGAAGGTTTAGCTTCAAATCCATACGAAACACATGATTTAGCTTCAAATCGTTCGAAGGACATGGCTTAGATTCAAATCCATGCGAAACAAATGATTTAGATTCAAATGAATGCGATGTAGAAGGCTTAGCTTCAAATCCATGCAAAACAAATGGTTTAGCTACAAATACTTGTGATATACATTATTAAGCTACAACTGCATGCGAAACGAACGAGTTAGCTTCAAATCCATGCGATTCGCATGATTTAGCTTCAAACCAATGCGATGTAGAAGGTTTAGCTTCAAATCCATGCGATACACAAGATTTAGCTTCACATCAATGCGATGTAGTAGGTTCAGCTTCAAATCCATGCGACACATATGTTTTAGCTTCAAATACTTGCGATATATGTGATATAGCTTTAAATACTGTAGGAACAAACGAGGTAGCTTCAATTCCATGCGAGACACATGGTTTAGCTTCAAATCAATTCGAAGGACAAGGCTTAGATTCAAATTGATGCGAAACAAATGATTTAGCTTCAAATGAATGCGAAGTAGAAGGCTTAGCTTCAAATCCATGCAAAACAAATGGTTTAGCTACAAATACTTGTGATATACATTATTAAGCTACAACTGCATGCGAAACGAACGAGTTAGCTTCAAATCCATGCGAAACACATGATTTAGCTGCAAACCAATGCGATGTAGAAGGTTTAGCTTCAAATCCATGCGATACACAAGATTTAGCTTCAAATCAATGCGATGTAGTAGGTTCAGCTTCAAATCCATTGCGACACATATGTTTTAGCTTCAAATACTTGCGATATAAGTGATATAGCTTTAAATACTGTAGGAACAAACGAGGTAGCTTCAATTCCATGCGAGACACATGATTTAGCTTCAAATCAATGCGATGTAGTAGGTTCAGCTTCAAATCCATGCGACACATATGTTTTAGCTCCAAATACTTGCGATATAAGTGATATAGCTTTAAATACTGTAAGAACAAACGAGGTAGCTTCAATTCCATGCGAGACACATGATTTAGCTTCAAATTAATTCGATGTAGAAGGTTTGGCTTCAAATCCATACGAAACACATGATTTAGCTTCAAATCAATTCGAAGGACAAGGCTTAGATTCAAATCCATGCGAAACAAATGATTTAGCTTCAAATGAATGCGAAGTAGAAGGCTTAGCTTCAAATCCATGCAAAACAAATGGTTTAGCTACAAATACTTGTGATATATATTATTAAGCTACAACTGCATGCGAAACGAACAAGTTAGCTTCAAATCCATGCGAAACACATGATTTAGCTGCAAATCAATGTGATGTAGAAGGCTTAGCTTCAAATCCATGCGAAACAAATGATTTAGCTTCAAATGAATGCGATGTAGAAGGCTTAGCTTCAAATCCATGCAAAACAAATGGTTTAGCTACAAATACTTGTGATATATATCATTTAGCTACAACTGCATGTGAAACGAACGAGTTAGCTTCAAATCCATGCGATTCACATGATTTAGCTTCAAACCAATGCGATGTAGAAGGTTTAGCTTCAAATCCATGCGATACACAAGATTTAGCTTCAAATCAATGCGATGTAGTAGGTTCAGCTTCAAATCCATGCGACGCATATGTTTTAGCTTCAAATACTTGCGATATAAGTGATATAGCTTTAAATACTGTAGGAACAAACGAGGTAGCTTCAATTCCATGCGAGACACACGATTTAGCTTCAAATCAATTCGATGTAGAAGGTTTAGCTTCATATCCATACGAAACACATGAATTAGCTTCAAATCAATTCGAAGGACATGGCTTAGGTTCAAATCCATGCGAAACAAATGATTTAGCTTCAAATGAATGCGATGTAGAAGGCATAGCTTCAAATCCATGCAAAACAAATGGTTTAGCTACAAATACTTGTGATAAACATTATTAAGCTACAACTGCATGCGAAACGAACAAGTTAGCTTCAAATCCATGCGAAAAACATGATTTAGCTGCAAATCAATGTGATGTAGAAGGCTTAGCTTCAAATCCATGCGAAACAAATGATTTAGCTTCAAATGAATGCGATGTAGAAGGCTTAGCTTCAAATCCATGCAAAACAAATGGTTTAGCTACAAATACTTGTGATATACATTATTAAGCTACAACTGCATGCGAAACGAACGAGTTAGCTTCAAATCCATGCGAAACACATGATTTAGCTGCAAATCAATGTGATGTAGAAGGCTTAGCTTCAAATCCATGCGAAACAAATGATTAGGTTCAAATGAATGCGATGTAGAAGGCTTAGCTTCAAATCCATGCAAAACAAATGGTTTAGCTACAAATACTTGTGATATACATTATTAAGCTACAACTGCATGCGAAACGAACGAGTTAGCTTCAAATCCATGCGATTCACATGATTTAGCTTCAAACCAATGCGATGTAGAAGGTTTAGCTTCAAATCCATGCGATACACAAGATTTAGCTTCAAATCAATGCGATGTAGTAGGTTCAGTTTCAAATCCATGCGACACATATGTCTTAGCTTCAAATACTTGCGATATAAGTGATATAGATTTAAATACTGTAGGAACAAACGAGGTAGCTTCAAATCCATGCGAGACACATGATTTAGCTTCAAATCAATTCGATGTAGAAGGTTTAGCATCAAATCCATACGAAACACATGATTTAGCTTCAAATCAATTCGAAGGACAAGGCTTAGATTCAAATCCATGCGAAACAAATGATTTAGCTTCAAATGAATGCGAAGTAGAAGGCTTCGCTTCAAATCCATGCAAAACAAATGGATTAGCTACAAATACTTGTGATATATATCATTTAGCTACAACTGCATGTGAAACGAACGAGTTAGCTTCAAATCCATGCGATTCACATGATTTAGCTTCAAACCAATGCGATGTAGAAGGTTTAGCTTTAAATCCATGCGATACACAAGATTTAGCTTCAAATCAATGCGATGTAGTAGGTTCAGTTTCAAATCCATGCGACACATATATTTTAGCTTCAAATACTTGCGATATAAGTGATATAGCTTTAAATACTGTAGGAACAAACGAGGTAGCTTCAATTCCATGCGAGACACATGATTTAGCTTCAAATTAATTCTATGTAGAAGGTTTGGCTTCAAATCCATACGAAACACATGATTTAGCTTCAAATCAATTCGAAGGACAAGGCTTAGATTCAAATCCATGCGAAACAAATGATTTAGCTTCAAATGAATGCGAAGTAGAAGGCTTAGCTTCAAATCCATGCAAAACAAATGGTTTAGCTACAAATACTTGTGATATACATTATTAAGCTACAGCTGCATGCGAAACGAACGAGTTAGGTTCAAATCCATGCGAAACACATGATTTAGCTGCAAATCCATGCGAAACACATGATTTAGCTGCAAATCAATGTGATGTAGAAGGCTTAGCTTCAAATCCATGCGACACATATGTTTTAGCTTCAAATACTTGCGATATATGTGATATAGCTTTAAATACTGTAGGAACAAACGAGGTAGCTTCAAATCCATGCGAGACACATGATTTAGCTTCAAATCAATTCGATGTAGAAGGTTTAGCTTCAAATCCATACGAAACACATGATTTAGCTTCAAATCGTTCGAAGGACATGGCTTAGATTCAAATCCATGCGAAACAAATGATTTAGATTCAAATGAATGCGATGTAGAAGGCTTAGCTTCAAATCCATGCAAAACAAATGGTTTAGCTACTAATACTTGTGATATACATTATTAAGCTACAACTGCATGCGAAACGAACGAGTTAGCTTCAAATCCATGCGATTCACATGATTTAGCTTCAAACCAATGCGATGTAGAAGGTTTAGCTTCAAATCCATGCGATACACAAGATTTAGCTTCACATCAATGCGATGTAGTAGGTTCAGCTTCAAATCCATGCGACACATATGTTTTAGCTTCAAATACTTGCGATATATGTGATATAGCTTTAAATACTGTAGGAACAAACGAGGTAGCTTCAATTCCATGCGAGACACATGGTTTAGCTTCAAATCAATTCGAAGGACAAGGCTTAGATTCAAATTGATGCGAAACAAATGATTTAGCTTCAAATGAATGCGAAGTAGAAGGCTTAGCTTCAAATCCATGCAAAACAAATGGTTTAGCTACAAATACTTGTGATATACATTATTAAGCTACAACTGCATGCGAAACGAACGAGTTAGCTTCAAATCCATGCGAAACACATGATTTAGCTGCAAACCAATGCGATGTAGAAGGTTTAGCTTCAAATCCATGCGATACACAAGATTTAGCTTCAAATCAATGCGATGTAGTAGGTTCAGCTTCAAATCCATTGCGACACATATGTTTTAGCTTCAAATACTTGCGATATAATTGATATAGCTTTAAATACTGTAGGAACAAACGAGGTAGCTTCAATTCCATGCGAGACACATGATTTAGCTTCAAATCAATGCGATGTAGTAGGTTCAGCTTCAAATCCATGCGACACATATGTTTTAGCTCCAAATACTTGCGATATAAGTGATATAGCTTTAAATACTGTAAGAACAAACGAGGTAGCTTCAATTCCATGCGAGACACATGATTTAGCTTCAAATTAATTCGATGTAGAAGGTTTGGCTTCAAATCCATACGAAACACATGATTTAGCTTCAAATCAATTCGAAGGACAAGGCTTAGATTCAAATCCATGCGAAACAAATGATTTAGCTTCAAATGAATGCGAAGTAGAAGGCTTAGCTTCAAATCCATGCAAAACAAATGGTTTAGCTACAAATACTTGTGATATATATTATTAAGCTACAACTGCATGCGAAACGAACAAGTTAGCTTCAAATCCATGCGAAACACATGATTTAGCTGCAAATCAATGTGATGTAGAAGGCTTAGCTTCAAATCCATGCGAAACAAATGATTTAGCTTCAAATGAATGCGATGTAGAAGGCTTAGCTTCAAATCCATGCAAAACAAATGGTTTAGCTACAAATACTTGTGATATATATCATTTAGCTACAACTGCATGTGAAACGAACGAGTTAGCTTCAAATCCATGCGATTCACATGATTTAGCTTCAAACCAATGCGATGTAGAAGGTTTAGCTTCAAATCCATGCGATACACAAGATTTAGCTTCAAATCAATGCGATGTAGTAGGTTCAGCTTCAAATCCATGCGACGCATATGTTTTAGCTTCAAATACTTGCGATATAAGTGATATAGCTTTAAATACTGTAGGAACAAACGAGGTAGCTTCAATTCCATGCGAGACACACGATTTAGCTTCAAATCAATTCGATGTAGAAGGTTTAGCTTCAAATCCATACGAAACACATGATTTAGCTTCAAATCAATTCGAAGGACATGGCTTAGGTTCAAATCCATGCGAAACAAATGATTTAGCTTCAAATGAATGCGATGTAGAAGGCATAGCTTCAAATCCATGCAAAACAAATGGTTTAGCTACAAATACTTGTGATAAACATTATTAAGCTACAACTGCATGCGAAACGAACAAGTTAGCTTCAAATCCATGCGAAAAACATGATTTAGCTGCAAATCAATGTGATGTAGAAGGCTTAGCTTCAAATCCATGCGAAACAAATGATTTAGCTTCAAATGAATGCGATGTAGAAGGCTTAGCTTCAAATCCATGCAAAACAAATGGTTTAGCTACAATTACTTGTGATATACATTATTAAGCTACAACTGCATGCGAAACGAACGAGTTAGCTTCAAATCCATGCGAAACACATGATTTAGCTGCAAATCAATGTGATGTAGAAGGCTTAGCTTCAAATCCATGCGAAACAAATGATTTAGCTTCAAATGAATGCGATGTAGAAGGCTTAGCTTCAAATCCATGCAAAACAAATGGTTTAGCTACAAATACTTGTGATATACATTATTAAGCTACAACTGCATGCGAAACGAACGAGTTAGCTTCAAATCCATGCGATTCACATGATTTAGCTTCAAACCAATGCGATGTAGAAGGTTTAGCTTCAAATCCATGCGATACACAAGATTTAGCTTCAAATCAATGCGATGTAGTAGGTTCAGTTTCAAATCCATGCGACACATATGTCTTACCTTCAAATACTTGCGATATAAGTGATATAGATTTAAATACTGTAGGAACAAACGAGGTAGCTTCAAATCCATGCGAGACACATGATTTAGCTTCAAATCAATTCGATGTAGAAGGTTTAGCATCAAATCCATACGAAACACATGATTTAGCTTCAAATCAATTCGAAGGACAAGGCTTAGATTCAAATCCATGCGAAACAAATGATTTAGCTTCAAATGAATGCGAAGTAGAAGGCTTCGCTTCAAATCCATGCAAAACAAATGGATTAGCTACAAATACTTGTGATATATATCATTTAGCTACAACTGCATGTGAAACGAACGAGTTAGCTTCAAATCCATGCGATTCACATGATTTAGCTTCAAACCAATGCGATGTAGAAGGTTTAGCTTTAAATCCATGCGATACACAAGATTTAGCTTCAAATCAATGCGATGTAGTAGGTTCAGCTTCAAATCCATGCGACACATATATTCTAGCTTCAAATACTTGCGATATAAGTGATATAGCTTTAAATACTGTAGGAACAAACGAGGTAGCTTCAATTCCATGCGAGACACATGATTTAGTTTCAAATTAATTCTATATAGAAGGTTTGGCTTCAAATCCATACGAAACACATGATTTAGCTTCAAATCAATTCGAAGGATAAGGCTTAGATTCAAATCCATGCGAAACAAATGATTTAGCTTCAAATGAATGCGAAGTAGAAGGCTTAGCTTCAAATCCATGCAAAACAAATGGTTTAGCTACAAATACTTGTGATATACATTATTAAGCTACAACTGCATGCGAAACGAACGAGTTAGGTTCAAATCCATGCGAAACACATGATTTAGCTGCAAATCCATGCGAAACACATGATTTAGCTGCAAATCAATGTGATGTAGAAGGCTTAGCTTCAAATCCATGCGACACATATGTTTTAGCTTCAAATACTTGCGATATATGTGATATAGCTTTAAATACTGTAGGAACAAACGAGGTAGCTTCAAATCCATGCGAGACACATGATTTAGCTTCAAATCAATTCGATGTAGAAGGTTTAGCTTCAAATCCATACGAAACACATGATTTAGCTTCAAATCAATTCGAAGGGCATGGCTTAGATTCAAATCCATGCGAAACAAATGATTTAGCTTCAAATGAATGCGATGTAGAAGGCTTAGCTTCAAATCCATGCAAAACAAATGGTTTAGCTACAAATACTTGTGATATAAATTATTAAGCTACAACTGCATGCGAAACGAACGAGTTAGCTTCAAATCCATGCGATTCACATGATTTAGCTTCAAATCAATGCGATGTAGTAGGTTCAGCTTCAAATCCATGCGACACGTATGTTTTAGCTTCAAATACTTGTGATATAAGTGATATAGATTTAAATACAGTAGGAACAAACGAGGTAGCTTCAAATCCATGCGAGACACATGATTTAGCTTCAAATCAATTCGATGTAGAAGGTTTAGCATCAAATCCATACGAAACACATGATTTAGCTTCAAATCAATTCGAAGGACAAGGCTTAGATTCAAATCCATGCGAAACAAATGATTTAGCTTCAAATGAATGCGAAGTAGAAGGCTTAGCTTCAAATCCATGCAAAACAAATGGTTTAGCTACAAATACTTGTGATATACATTATTAAGCTACAACTGCATGCGAAACGAACGAGTTGGCTTCAAATCCATGCGAAACACATGATTTAGCTGCAAATCAATGTGATGTAGAAGGTTTAGCTTCAAATCCATGCGATACACAAGATTTAGCTTCAAATCAATGCGATGTAGTAGGTTCAGCTTCAAATCCATGCGACACATATGTTTTAGCTTCAAATACTTGCGATATAAGTGATATAGCTTTAAATACTGTAGGAACAAACGAGGTAGCTTCAATTCCATGCGAGACACACGATTTAGCTTCAAATCAATTCGATGTAGAAGGTTTAGCTTCAAATCCATACGAAACACATGATTTAGCTTCAAATCAATTCGAAGGACATGGCTTAGGTTCAAATCCATGCGAAACAAATGATTTAGCTTCAAATGAATGCGATGTAGAAGGCTTAGCTTCAAATCCATGCAAAACAAATGGTTTAGCTTCACATCAATGCGATGTAGTAGGTTCAGCTTCAAATCCATGCGACACATATGTTTTAGATTCAAATACTTGCGATATAAGTGATATAGATTTAAATACTGTAGGAACAAACGAGGTAGCTTCAAATCCATGCGAGACACATGATTTAGCTTCAAATCAATTCGATGTAGAAGGTTTAGCATCAAATCCATACGAAACACATGATTTAGCTTCAAATCAATTCGAAGGACAAGGCTTAGATTCAAATCCATGCGAAACAAATGATTTAGCTTCAATTGAATGCGAAGTACAAGGCTTAGCTTCAAATCCATGCAAAACAAATGGTTTAGCTACAAATACTTGTGATATACATTATTAAGATACAACTGCATGCGAAACGAACGAGTTAGCTTCAAATCCATGCGATTCACATGATTTAGCTTCAAACCAATGCGATGTAGAAGGTTTAGCTTCAAATCCATGCGAAACACAAGATTTAGCTTCAAATCAATGCGATGTAGTAGGTTCAGCTTCAAATCCATGCGACACATATGTTTTAGCTTCAAATACTTGCGATATAAGTGATATAGATTTAAATACAGTAGGAACAAACGAGGTAGCTTCAAATCCATGCGAGACACATGATTTAGCTTCAAATCAATTCGATGTAGAAGGTTTAGCATCAAATCCATACGAAACACATGATTTAGCTTCAAATCAATTCGAAGGACAAGGCTTAGATTCAAATCCATGCGAAACAAATGATTTAGCTTCAAATGAATGCGAAGTAGAAGGCTTAGCTTCAAATCCATGCAAAACAAATGGATTAGCTACAAATACTTGTGATATATATCATTTAGCTACAACTGCATGCGAAATGAACGAGTTAGCTTCAAATACATGCGATTCACATGATTTAGCTGCAAATCAATGTGATGTAGAAGGTTTAGCTTCAAATCCATGCGATACACAAGATTTAGCTTCAAATCAATGCGATGTAGTAGGTTGAGCTTCAAATCCATGCGACACATATGTTTTAGCTTCAAATACTTGCGATATAAGTGATATAGCTTTAAATACTGTAAGAACAAACGAGGTAGCTTCAATTCCATGCGAGACACATGATTTAGCTTCAAATTAATTCGATGTAGGAGGTTTGGCTTCAAATCCATACGAAACACATGATTTAGCTTCAAATCAATTCGAAGGACAAGGCTTAGATTCAAATCCATGCGAAACAAATGATTTAGCTTCAAATGAATGCGAAGTAGAAGGCTTAGCTTCAAATCCATGCAAAACAAATGGTTTAGCTACAAATACTTGTGATATATATTATTAAGCTACAACTGCATGCGAAACGAACAAGTTAGCTTCAAATCCATGCGAAACACATGATTTAGCTGCAAATCAATGTGATGTAGAAGGCTTAGCTTCAAATCCATGCGAAACAAATGATTTAGCTTCAAATGAATGCGATGTAGAAGGCTTAGCTTCAAATCCATGCAAAACAAATGGTTTAGCTACAAATACTTGTGATATATATCATTTAGCTACAACTGCATGTGAAACGAACGAGTTAGCTTCAAATCCATGCGATTCACATGATTTAGCTTCAAACCAATGCGATGTAGAAGGTTTAGCTTCAAATCCATGCGATACACAAGATTTAGCTTCAAATCAATGCGATGTAGTAGGTTCAGCTTCAAATCCATGCGACACATATGTTTTAGCTTCAAATACTTGCGATATAAGTGATATAGCTTTAAATACTGTAGGAACAAACGAGGTAGCTTCAATTCCATGCGAGACACATGATTTAGCTTCAAATCAATTCGATGTAGAAGGTTTAGCTTCAAATCCATACGAAACACATGATTTAGCTTCAAATCGTTCGAAGGACATGGCTTAGATTCAAATCCATGCGAAACAAATGATTTAGATTCAAATGAATGCGATGTAGAAGGCTTAGCTTCAAATCCATGCAAAACAAATGGTTTAGCTACAAATACTTGTGATATACATTATTAAGCTACAACTGCATGCGAAACGAACGAGTTAGCTTCAAATCCATGCGATTCACATGATTTAGCTTCAAACCAATGCGATGTAGAAGGTTTAGCTTCAAATCCATGCGATACACAAGATTTAGCTTCACATCAATGCGATGTAGTAGGTTCAGCTTCAAATCCATGCGACACATATGTTTTAGCTTCAAATACTTGCGATATAAGTGATATAGATTTAAATACTGTAGGAACAAACGAGGTAGCTTCAAATCCATGCGAGACACATGATTTAGCTTCAAATCAATTCGATGTAGAAGGTTTAGCATCAAATCCATACGAAACACATGATTTAGCTTCAAATCAATTCGAAGGACAAGGCTTAGATTCAAATCCATGCGAAACAAATGATTTAGCTTCAAATGAATGCGAAGTAGAAGGCTTAGCTTCAAATCCATGCAAAACAAATGGATTAGCTACAAATACTTGTGATATATATCATTTAGCTACAACTGCATGCGAAATGAACGAGTTAGCTTCAAATCCATGCGATTCACATGATTTAGCTGCAAATCAATGTGATGTAGAAGGTTTAGCTTCAAATCCATGCGATACACAAGATTTAGCTTCAAATCAATGCGATGTAGTAGGTTCAGCTTCAAATCCATGCGACACATATGTTTTAGCTTCAAATACTTGCGATATAAGTGATATAGCTTTAAATACTGTAAGAACAAACGAGGTAGCTTCAATTCCATGCGAGACACATGATTTAGCTTCAAATTAATTCGATGTAGAAGGTTTGGCTTCAAATCCATACGAAACACATGATTTAGCTTCAAATCAATTCGAAGGACAAGGCTTAGATTCAAATCCATGCGAAACAAATGATTTAGCTTCAAATGAATGCGAAGTAGAAGGCTTAGCTTCAAATCCATGCAAAACAAATGGTTTAGCTACAAATACTTGTGATATATATTATTAAGCTACAACTGCATGCGAAACGAACAAGTTAGCTTCAAATCCATGCGAAACACATGATTTAGCTGCAAATCAATGTGATGTAGAAGGCTTAGCTTCAAATCCATGCGAAACAAATGATTTAGCTTCAAATGAATGCGATGTAGAAGGCTTAGCTTCAAATCCATGCAAAACAAATGGTTTAGCTACAAATACTTGTGATATATATCATTTAGCTACAACTGCATGTGAAACGAACGAGTTAGCTTCAAATCCATGCGATTCACATGATTTAGCTTCAAACCAATGCGATGTAGAAGGTTTAGCTTCAAATCCATGCGATACACAAGATTTAGCTTCAAATCAATGCGATGTAGTAGGTTCAGCTTCAAATCCATGCGACACATATGTTTTAGCTTCAAATACTTGCGATATAAGTGATATAGCTTTAAATACTGTAGGAACAAACGAGGTAGCTTCAATTCCATGCGAGACACATGATTTAGCTTCAAATCAATTCGATGTAGAAGGTTTAGCTTCAAATCCATACGAAACACATGATTTAGCTTCAAATCGTTCGAAGGACATGGCTTAGATTCAAATCCATGCGAAACAAATGATTTAGATTCAAATGAATGCGATGTAGAAGGCTTAGCTTCAAATCCATGCAAAACAAATGGTTTAGCTACAAATACTTGTGATATACATTATTAAGCTACAACTGCATGCGAAACGAACGAGTTAGCTTCAAATCCATGCGATTCACATGATTTAGCTTCAAACCAATGCGATGTAGAAGGTTTAGCTTCAAATCCATGCGATACACAAGATTTAGCTTCACATCAATGCGATGTAGTAGGTTCAGCTTCAAATCCATGCGACACATATGTTTTAGCTTCAAATACTTGCGATATATGTGATATAGCTTTAAATACTGTAGGAACAAACGAGGTAGCTTCAATTCCATGCGAGACACATGGTTTAGCTTCAAATCAATTCGAAGGACAAGGCTTAGATTCAAATTGATGCGAAACAAATGATTTAGCTTCAAATGAATGCGAAGTAGAAGGCTTAGCTTCAAATCCATGCAAAACAAATGGTTTAGCTACAAATACTTGTGATATACATTATTAAGCTACAACTGCATGCGAAACGAACGAGTTAGCTTCAAATCCATGCGAAACACATGATTTAGCTGCAAACCAATGCGATGTAGAAGGTTTAGCTTCAAATCCATGCGATACACAAGATTTAGCTTCAAATCAATGCGATGTAGTAGGTTCAGCTTCAAATCCATTGCGACACATATGTTTCAGCTTCAAATACTTGCGATATAAGTGATATAGCTTTAAATACTGTAGGAACAAACGAGGTAGCTTCAATTCCATGCGAGACACATGATTTAGCTTCAAATCAATTCGATGTAGAAGGTTTAGCTTCAAATCCATACGAAACATATGATTTAGCTTCAAATCAATTCGAAGGACATGGCTTAGATTCAAATCCATGCGAAACAAATGATTTAGCTTCAAATGAATGCGATGTAGAAGGCTTAGCTTCAAATCCATGCAAAACAAATGGTTTAGCTACAAATACTTGTGATATACATTATTAAGCTACAACTGCATGCGAAACGAACGAGTTAGCTTCAAATCCATGCGATTCACATGATTTAGCTTCAAACCAATGCGATGTAGAAGGTTTAGCTTCAAATCCATGCGATACACAAGATTTAGCTTCACATCAATGCGATGTAGTAGGTTCAGCTTCAAATCCATGCGACACATATGTTTTAGATTCAAATACTTGCGATATAAGTGATATAGATTTAAATACTGTAGGAACAAACGAGGTAGCTTCAAATCCATGCGAGACACATGATTTAGCTTCAAATCAATTCGATGTAGAAGGTTTAGCATCAAATCCATACGAAACACATGATTTAGCTTCAAATCAATTCGAAGGACAAGGCTTAGATTCAAATCCATGCGAAACAAATGATTTAGCTTCAAATGAATGCGAAGTACAAGGCTTAGCTTCAAATCCATGCAAAACAAATGGTTTAGCTACAAATACTTGTGATATACATTATTAAGCTACAACTGCATGCGAAACGAACGAGTTAGCTTCAAATCCATGCGATTCACATGATTTAGCTTCAAACCAATGCGATGTAGAAGGTTTAGCTTCAAATCCATGCGATACACAAGATTTAGCTTCAAATCAATGCGATGTAGTAGGTTCAGCTTCAAATCCATGCGACACATATGTTTTAGCTTCAAATACTTGCGATATAAGTGATATAGATTTAAATACTGTAGGAACAAACGAGGTAGCTTCAAATCCATGCGAGACACATGATTTAGCTTCAAATCAATTCGATGTAGAAGGTTTAGCATCAAATCCATACGAAACACATGATTTAGCTTCAAATCAATTCGAAGGACAAGGCTTAGATTCAAATCCATGCGAAACAAATGATTTAGCTTCAAATGAATGCGAAGTAGAAGGCTTAGCTTCAAATCCATGCAAAACAAATGGTTTAGCTACAAATACTTGTGATATATATTATTAAGCTACAACTGCATGCGAAACGAACAAGTTAGCTTCAAATCCATGCGAAACACATGATTTAGCTGCAAATCAATGTGATGTAGAAGGCTTAGCTTCAAATCCATGCGAAACAAATGATTTAGCTTCAAATGAATGCGATGTAGAAGGCTTAGCTTCAAATCCATGCAAAACAAATGGTTTAGCTACAAATACTTGTGATATATATCATTTAGCTACAACTGCATGTGAAACGAACGAGTTAGCTTCAAATCCATGCGATTCACATGATTTAGCTTCAAACCAATGCGATGTAGAAGGTTTAGCTTCAAATCCATGCGATACACTAGATTTAGCTTCAAATCAATGCGATGTAGTAGGTTCAGCTTCAAATCCATGCGACACATATGTTTTAGCTTCAAATACTTGCGATATAAGTGATATAGCTTTAAATACTGTAGGAACAAACGAGGTAGCTTCAATTCCATGCGAGACACATGATTTAGCTTCAAATCAATTCGATGTAGAAGGTTTAGCTTCAAATCCATACGAAACACATGATTTAGCTTCAAATCGTTCGAAGGACATGGCTTAGATTCAAATCCATGCGAAACAAATGATTTAGATTCAAATGAATGCGATGTAGAAGGCTTAGCTTCAAATCCATGCAAAACAAATGGTTTAGCTACAAATACTTGTGATATACATTATTAAGCTACAACTGCATGCGAAACGAACGAGTTAGCTTCAAATCCATGCGATTCACATGATTTAGCTTCAAACCAATGCGATGTAGAAGGTTTAGCTTCAAATCCATGCGATACACAAGATTTAGCTTCACATCAATGCGATGTAGTAGTCTCAGCTTCAAATCCATGCGACACATATGTTTTAGCTTCAAATACTTGCGATATATGTGATATAGCTTTAAATACTGTAGGAACAAACGAGGTAGCTTCAATTCCATGCGAGACACATGGTTTAGCTTCAAATCAATTCGAAGGACAAGGCTTAGATTCAAATTGATGCGAAACAAATGATTTAGCTTCAAATGAATGCGAAGTAGAAGGCTTAGCTTCAAATCCATGCAAAACAAATGGTTTAGCTACAAATACTTGTGATATACATTATTAAGCTACAACTGCATGCGAAACGAACGAGTTAGCTTCAAATCCATGCGAAACACATGATTTAGCTGCAAACCAATGCGATGTAGAAGGTTTAGCTTCAAATCCATGCGATACACAAGATTTAGCTTCAAATCAATGCGATGTAGTAGGTTCAGCTTCAAATCCATTGCGACACATATGTTTTAGCTTCAAATACTTGCGATATAAGTGATATAGCTTTAAATACTGTAGGAACAAACGAGGTAGCTTCAATTCCATGCGAGACACATGATTTAGCTTCAAATCAATTCGATGTAGAAGGTTTAGCTTCAAATCCATACGAAACATATGATTTAGCTTCAAATCAATTCGAAGGACATGGCTTAGATTCAAATCCATGCGAAACAAATGATTTAGCTTCAAATGAATGCGATGTAGAAGGCTTAGCTTCAAATCCATGCAAAACAAATGGTTTAGCTACAAATACTTGTGATATACATTATTAAGCTACAACTGCATGCGAAACGAACGAGTTAGCTTCAAATCCATGCGATTCACATGATTTAGCTTCAAACCAATGCGATGTAGAAGGTTTAGCTTCAAATCCATGCGATACACAAGATTTAGCTTCACATCAATGCGATGTAGTAGGTTCAGCTTCAAATCCATGCGACACATATGTTTTAGATTCAAATACTTGCGATATAAGTGATATAGATTTAAATACTGTAGGAACAAACGAGGTAGCTTCAAATCCATGCGAGACACATGATTTAGCTTCAAATCAATTCGAAGGACAAGGCTTAGATTCAAATCCATGCGAAACAAATGATTTAGCTTCAAATGAATGCGAAGTACAAGGCTTAGCTTCAAATCCATGCAAAACAAATGGTATAGCTACAAATACTTGTGATATACATTATTAAGCTACAACTGCATGCGAAACGAACGAGTTAGCTTCAAATCCATGCGATTCACATGATTTAGCTTCAAACCAATGCGATGTAGAAGGTTTAGCTTCAAATCCATGCGATACACAAGATTTAGCTTCAAATCAATGCGATGTAGTAGGTTCAGCTTCAAATCCATGCGACACATATGTTTTAGCTTCAAATACTTGCGATATAAGTGATATAGATTTAAATACTGTAGGAACAAACGAGGTAGCTTCAAATCCATGCGAGACACATGATTTAGCTTCAAATCAATTCGATGTAGAAGGTTTAGCATCAAATCCATACGAAACACATGACTTAGCTTCAAATCAATTCGAAGGACAAGGCTTAGATTCAAATCCATGCGAAACAAATGATTTAGCTTCAAATGAATGCGAAGTAGAAGGCTTAGCTTCAAATCCATGCAAAACAAATGGATTAGCTACAAATACTTGTGATATATATCATTTAGCTACAACTGCATGCGAAACGAACGAGTTAGCTTCAAATCCATGCGATTCACATGATTTAGCTGCAAATCAATGTGATGTAGAAGGTTTAGCTTCAAATCCATGCGATACACAAGATTTAGCTTCAAATCAATGCGATGTAGTAGGTTCAGCTTCAAATCCATGCGACACATATGTTTTAGCTTCAAATACTTGCGATATAAGTGATATAGCTTTAAATACTGTAAGAACAAACGAGGTAGCTTCAATTCCATGCGAGACACATGATTTAGCTTCAAATTAATTCGATGTAGAAGGTTTGGCTTCAAATCCATACGAAACACATGATTTAGCTTCAAATCAATTCGAAGGACAAGGCTTAGATTCAAATCCATGCGAAACAAATGATTTAGCTTCAAATGAATGCGAAGTAGAAGGCTTAGCTTCAAATCCATGCAAAACAAATGGTTTAGCTACAAATACTTGTGATATATATTATTAAGCTACAACTGCATGCGAAACGAACAAGTTAGCTTCAAATCCATGCGAAACACATGATTTAGCTGCAAATCAATGTGATGTAGAAGGCTTAGCTTCAAATCCATGCGAAACAAATGATTTAGCTTCAAATGAATGCGAAGTAGAAGGCTTAGCTTCAAATCCATGCAAAACAAATGGTTTAGCTACAAATACTTGTGATATATATTATTAAGCTACAACTGCATGCGAAACGAACAAGTTAGCTTCAAATCCATGCGAAACACATGATTTAGCTGCAAATCAATGTGATGTAGAAGGCTTAGATTCAAATCCATGCGAAACAAATGATTTAGCTTCAAATGAATGCGAAGTACAAGGCTTAGCTTCAAATCCATGCAAAACAAATGGTATAGCTACAAATACTTGTGATATACATTATTAAGCTACAACTGCATGCGAAACGAACGAGTTAGCTTCAAATCCATGCGATTCACATGATTTAGCTTCAAACCAATGCGATGTAGAAGGTTTAGCTTCAAATCCATGCGATACACAAGATTTAGCTTCAAATCAATGCGATGTAGTAGGTTCAGCTTCAAATCCATGCGACACATATGTTTTAGCTTCAAATACTTGCGATATAAGTGATATAGATTTAAATACTGTAGGAACAAACGAGGTAGCTTCAAATCCATGCGAGACACATGATTTAGCTTCAAATCAATTCGATGTAGAAGGTTTAGCATCAAATCCATACGAAACACATGACTTAGCTTCAAATCAATTCGAAGGACAAGGCTTAGATTCAAATCCATGCGAAACAAATGATTTAGCTTCAAATGAATGCGAAGTAGAAGGCTTAGCTTCAAATCCATGCAAAACAAATGGATTAGCTACAAATACTTGTGATATATATCATTTAGCTACAACTGCATGCGAAACGAACGAGTTAGCTTCAAATCCATGCGATTCACATGATTTAGCTGCAAATCAATGTGATGTAGAAGGTTTAGCTTCAAATCCATGCGATACACAAGATTTAGCTTCAAATCAATGCGATGTAGTAGGTTCAGCTTCAAATCCATGCGACACATATGTTTTAGCTTCAAATACTTGCGATATAAGTGATATAGCTTTAAATACTGTAAGAACAAACGAGGTAGCTTCAATTCCATGCGAGACACATGATTTAGCTTCAAATTAATTCGATGTAGAAGGTTTGGCTTCAAATCCATACGAAACACATGATTTAGCTTCAAATCAATTCGAAGGACAAGGCTTAGATTCAAATCCATGCGAAACAAATGATTTAGCTTCAAATGAATGCGAAGTAGAAGGCTTAGCTTCAAATCCATGCAAAACAAATGGTTTAGCTACAAATACTTGTGATATATATTATTAAGCTACAACTGCATGCGAAACGAACAAGTTAGCTTCAAATCCATGCGAAACACATGATTTAGCTGCAAATCAATGTGATGTAGAAGGCTTAGCTTCAAATCCATGCGAAACAAATGATTTAGCTCCAAATGAATGCGATGTAGAAGGCTTAGCTTCAAATCCATGCAAAACAAATGGTTTAGCTACAAATACTTGTGATATATATCATTTAGCTACAACTGCATGTGAAACGAACGAGTTAGCTTCAAATCCATGCGATTCACATGATTTAGCTTCAAACCAATGCGATGTAGAAGGTTTAGCTTCAGATCCATGCGATACACAAGATTTAGCTTCAAATCAATGCGATGTAGTAGGTTCAGCTTTCTAATCCATTGCGACACATATGTTTTAGCTTCAAATACTTGCGATATAAGTGATATAGCTTTAAATACTGTAGGAACAAACGAGGTAGCTTCAATTCCATGCGAGACACATGATTTAGCTTCAAATCAATTCGATGTAGAAGGTTTGGCTTCCAATCCATACGAAACACATGATTTAGCTTCAAATCAATTCGAAGGACAAGGCTTAGATTCAAATCCATGCGAAACCTAATGATTTAGCTTCAAATGAATGCGCAGTAGAAGGCTTAGCTTCAAATCCATGCAAAACAAATGGATTAGCTACAAATACTTGTGATATATATCATTTAGATACAACTGCATGCGAAACGAACGAGTTAGCTTCAAATCCATGCGATTCACATGATTTAGCTGCAAATCAATGTGATGTAGAAGATTTAGCTTCAAATCCATGCGATACACAAGATTTAGCTTCAAATCAATGCGATGTAGTAGGTTCAGCTTCAAATCCATGCGACACATATGTTTTAGCTTTAAATACTTGCGATATAAGTGATATAGCTTTAAATACTGTAAGAACAAACGAGGTAGCTTCAATTCCATGCGAGACACATGATTTAGCTTCAAATTAATTCGATGTAGAAGTTTTGGCTTCAAATCCATACGAAACACATGATTTAGCTGCAAATCAATGTGATGTAGAAGGCTTAGCTTCAAATCCATGCGAAACAAATGATTTAGCTTCAAATGAATGCGAAGTAGAAGGCTTAGCTTCAAATCCATGCAAAACAAATGGTTTAGCTACAAATACTTGTGATATATATCATTTAGCTACAACTGCATGTGAAACGAACGAGTTAGCTTCAAATCCATGCGATTCACATGATTTATCTTCAAACCAATGCGATGTAGAAGGTTTAGCTTCAAATCCATGCGATACACAAGATTTAGCTTCAAATCAATGCGATGTAGTAGGTTCAGCTTCAAATCCATGCGACACATATGTTTTAGCTTCAAATACTTGCGATATAAGTGATATAGCTTTAAATACTGTAGGAACAAACGAGGTAGCTTCAATTCCATGCGAGACACATGATTTAGCTTCAAATCAATTCGAAGGACAATGCTTAGATTCAAATCCATACGAAACACATGATTTAGCTTCAAATGAATGCGAAGTAGAAGCCTTAGCTTCAAATCCATGCAAAACAAATGGTTTAGCTACAAATACTTGTGATATACATTATTAAGCTACAACTGCATGCGAGACGAACGAGTTAGCTTCAAATCCATGCGAAACACATGATTTAGCTGCAAATCAATGTGATGTAGAAGGCTTAGCTTCAAATCCATGCGAAACAAATGATTTAGCTTCAAATGAATGCGATGTAGAAGGCTTAGCTTCAAATCCATGCAAAACAAATGGTTTAGCTACAAATACTTGTGATATATATCATTTAGCTACAACTGCATGTGAAACGAACGAGTTAGCTTCAAATCCATGCGATTCACATGATTTAGCTTCAAACCAATGCGATGTAGAAGGTTTAGCTTCAAATCCATGCGATACACAAGATTTAGCTTCAAAACAATGCGATGTAGTAGGTTCAGCTTCAAATCCATGCGACACATATGTTTTAGCTTCAAATACTTGCGATATAAGTGATATAGCTTTAAATACTGTAGGAACAAACGAGGTAGCTTCAATTCCATGCGAGACACATGGTTTAGCTTCAAATCAATTCGAAGGACAAGGCTTAGATTCAAATTGATACGAAACAAATGATTTAGCTTCAAATGAATGCGAAGTAGAAGGCTTAGCTTCAAATCCATGCAAAACAAATGGTTTAGCTACAAATACTTGTCATATACATTATTAAGCTACAACTGCATGCGAAACGAACGAGTTAGCTTCAAATCCATGCGAAACCCATGATTTAGCTGCAAACCAATGCGATGTAGAAGGTTTAGCTTCAAATCCATGCGATACACAAGATTTAGCTTCAAATCAATGCGATGTAGTAGGTTCAGCTTCAAATCCATTGCGACACATATGTTTTAGCTTCAAATACTTGCGATATAAGTGATATAGCTTTAAATACTGTAGGAACAAACGAGGTAGCTTCAATTCCATGCGAGACACACGATTTAGCTTCAAATCAATTCGATGTAGAAGGTGTGGCTTCAAATCCATACGAAACACATGATTTAGCTTCAAATCAATTCGAAGGACAAGGCTTAGATTCAAATCCATGCGAAACAAATGATTTAGCTTCAAATGAATTCGAAGTAGAAGGCTTAGCTTCAAATCCATGCAAAACAAATGGATTAGCTACAAATACTTGTGATATATATCATTTAGCTACAACTGCATGCGAAACGAACGAGTTAGCTTCAAATCCATGCGATTCACATGATTTAGCTGCAAATCAATGTGATGTAGAAGGTTTAGCTTCAAATCCATGCGATACACAAGATTTAGCTTCAAATCAATGCGATGTAGTAGGTTCAGCTTCAAATCCATGCGACACATATGTTTTAGCTTTAAATACTTGCGATATAAGTGATATAGCTTTAAATACTGTAAGAACAAACGAGGTAGCTTCAATTCCATTCGAGACACATGATTTAGCTTCAAATTAATTCCATGTAGAAGGTTTGGCTTCAAATCCATACGAAACACATGATTTATCTTCAAATCAATTCGAAGGACAAGGCTTAGATTCAATTCCATGCGAAACAAATGATTTAGCTTCAAATGAATGCGAAGTAGAAGGCTTAGCTTCAAATCCATGCAAAACAAATGGTTTAGCTACAAATACTTGTGATATATATTATTAAGCTACAACTGCATGCGAAACGAACAAGTTAGCTTCAAATCCATGCGAAACACATGATTTAGCTGCAAATCAATGTGATGTAGAAGGCTTAGCTTCAAATCCATGCGAAACAAATGATTTAGCTTCAAATGAATGCGAAGTAGAAGGCTTAGCTTCAAATCCATGCAAAACAAATGGTTTAGCTACAAATACTTGTGATATATATCATTTAGCTACAACTGCATGTGAAACGAACGAGTTAGCTTCAAATCCATGCGATTCACATGATTTAGCTTCAAACCAATGCGATGTAGAAGGTTTAGCTTCAAATCCATGCGATACACAAGATTTAGCTTCAAATCAATGCGATGTAGTGGGTTCACCTTCAAATCCATGCGACACATATGTTTTAGCTTCAAATACTTGCGATATAAGTGATATAGCTTTAAATACTGAAGGAACAAACGAGGTAGCTTCAATTCCATGCGAGACACATGATTTAGCTTCAAATCAATTCGATGTAGAAGGTTTAGCTTCAAATCCATACGAAACACATGATTTAGCTTCAAATCAATTCGAAGGACATGGCTTAGATTCAAATCCATGCGAAACAAATGATTTAGCTTCAAATGAATGCGATGTAGAAGGCTTAGCTTCAAATCCATGCAAAACAAATGGTTTAGCTACAAATACTTGTGATAAACATTATTAAGCTACAACTGCATGCGAAACGAACGAGTTAGCTTCAAATCCATGCGATTCACATGACTTAGCTTCAAACCAATGCGATGTAGAAGGTTTAGCTTCAAATCCATGCGATACACAAGATTTAGCTTCACATCAATGCGATGTAGTAGGTTCAGCTTCAAATCCATGCGACACATATGTTTTGGATTCAAATACTTGCGATATAAGTGATATAGATTTAAATACTGTAGGAACAAACGAGGTAGCTTCAAATCCATGCGAGACACATGATTTAGCTTCAAATCAATTCGATGTAGAAGGTTTAGCATCAAATCCATACGAAACACATGATTTAGCTTCAAATCAATTCGAAGGACAAGGCTTAGATTCAAATCCATGCGAAACAAATGATTTAGCTTCAAATGAATGCGAAGTACAAGGCTTAGCTTCAAATCCATTCAAAACAAATGGTTTAGCTACAAATACTTGTGATATACATTATTAAGCTACAACTGCATGCGAAACGAACGAGTTAGCTTCAAATCCATGCGATTCACATGATTTAGCTTCAAACCAATGCGATGTAGAAGGTTTAGCTTCAAATCCATGCGAAACACAAGATTTAGCTTCAAATCAATGCGATGTAGTAGGTTCAGCTTCAAATCCATGCGACACATATGTTTTAGCTTCAAATACTTGCGATATAAGTGATATAGATTTAAATACTGTAGGAACAAACGAGGTAGCTTCAAATCCATGCGAGACACATGATTTAGCTTCAAATCAATTCGATGTAGAAGGTTTAGCATCAAATCCATACGAAACACATGATTTAGCTTCAAATCAATTCGAAGGACAAGGCTTAGATTCAAATCCATGCGAAACAAATGATTTAGCTTCAAATGAATGCGAAGTAGAAGGCTTAGCTTCAAATCCATGCAAAACAAATGGATTAGCTACAAATACTTGTGATATATATCATTTAGCTACAACTGCATGCGAAATGAACGAGTTAGCTTCAAATCCATGCGATTCACATGATTTAGCTGCAAATCAATGTGATGTAGAAGGTTTAGCTTCAAATCCATGCGATACACAAGATTTAGCTTCAAATCAATGCGATGTAGTAGGTTCAGCTTCAAATCCATGCGACACATATGTTTTAGCTTCAAATACTTGCGATATAAGTGATATAGCTTTAAATACTGTAAGAACAAACGAGGTAGCTTCAATTCCATGCGAGACACATGATTTAGCTTCAAATTAATTCGATGTAGAAGGTTTGGCTTCAAATCCATACGAAACACATGATTTAGCTTCAAATCAATTCGAAGGACAAGGCTTAGATTCAAATCCATGCGAAACAAATGATTTAGCTTCAAATGAATGCGAAGTAGAAGGCTTAGCTTCAAATCCATGCAAAACAAATGGTTTAGCTACAAATACTTGTGATATATATTATTAAGCTACAACTGCATGCGAAACGAACAAGTTAGCTTCAAATCCATGCGAAACACATGATTTAGCTGCAAATCAATGTGATGTAGAAGGCTTAGCTTCAAATCCATGCGAAACAAATGATTTAGCTTCAAATGAATGCGATGTAGAAGGCTTAGCTTCAAATCCATGCAAAACAAATGGTTTAGCTACAAATACTTGTGATATATATCATTTAGCTACAACTGCATGTGAAACGAACGAGTTAGCTTCAAATCCATGCGATTCACATGATTTAGCTTCAAACCAATGCGATGTAGAAGGTTTAGCTTCAAATCCATGCGATACACAAGATTTAGCTTCAAATCAATGCGATGTAGTAGGTTCAGCTTCAAATCCATGCGACACATATGTTTTAGCTTCAAATACTTGCAATATAAGTGATATAGCTTTAAATACTGTAGGAACAAACGAGGTAGCTTCAATTCCATGCGAGACACATGATTTAGCTTCAAATCAATTCGATGTAGAAGGTTTAGCTTCAAATCCATACGAAACACATGATTTTGCTTCAAATCGTTCGAAGGACATGGCTTAGATTCAAATCCATGCGAAACAAATGATTTAGCTTCAAATGAATGCGATGTAGAAGGCTTAGCTTCAAATCCATGCGAAACAAATGGTTTAGCTACAAATACTTGTGATATACATTATTAAGCTACAACTGCATGCGAAACGAACGAGTTAGCTTCAAATCCATGCGATTCACATGATTTAGCTTCAAACCAATGCGATGTAGAAGGTTTAGCTTCAAATCCATGCGATACACAAGATTTAGCTTCACATCAATGCGATGTAGTAGGTTCAGCTTCAAATCCATGCGACACATATGTTTTGGATTCAAATACTTGCGATATAAGTGATATAGATTTAAATACTGTAGGAACAAACGAGGTAGCTTCAAATCCATGCGAGACACATGATTTAGCTTCAAATCAATTCGATGTAGAAGGTTTAGCATCAAATCCATACGAAACACATGATTTAGCTTCAAATCAATTCGAAGGACAAGGCTTAGATTCAAATCCATGCGAAACAAATGATTTAGCTTCAAATGAATGCGAAGTACAAGGCTTAGCTTCAAATCCATGCAAAACAAATGGTTTAGCTACAAATACTTGTGATATACATTATTAAGCTACAACTGCATGCGAAACGAACGAGTTAGCTTCAAATCCATGCGATTCACATGATTTAGCTTCAAACCAATGCGATGTAGAAGGTTTAGCTTCAAATCCATGCGAAACACAAGATTTAGCTTCAAATCAATGCGATGTAGTAGGTTCAGCTTCAAATCCATGCGACACATATGTTTTAGCTTCAAATACTTGCGATATAAGTGATATAGATTTAAATACTGTAGGAACAAACGAGGTAGCTTCAAATCCATGCGAGACACATGATTTAGCTTCAAATCAATTCGATGTAGAAGGTTTAGCATCAAATCCATACGAAACACATGATTTAGCTTCAAATCAATTCGAAGGACAAGGCTTAGATTCAAATCCATGCGAAACAAATGATTTAGCTTCAAATGAATGCGAAGTAGAAGGCTTAGCTTCAAATCCATGCAAAACAAATGGATTAGCTACAAATACTTGTGATATATATCATTTAGCTACAACTGCATGCGAAATGAACGAGTTAGCTTCAAATCCATGCGATTCACATGATTTAGCTGCAAATCAATGTGATGTAGAAGGTTTAGCTTCAAATCCATGCGATACACAAGATTTAGCTTCAAATCAATGCGATGTAGTAGGTTCAGCTTCAAATCCATGCGACACATATGTTTTAGCTTCAAATACTTGCGATATAAGTGATATAGCTTTAAATACTGTAAGAACAAACGAGGTAGCTTCAATTCCATGCGAGACACATGATTTAGCTTCAAATTAATTCGATGTAGAAGGTTTGGCTTCAAATCCATACGAAACACATGATTTAGCTTCAAATCAATTCGAAGGACAAGGCTTAGATTCAAATCCATGCGAAACAAATGATTTAGCTTCAAATGAATGCGAAGTAGAAGGCTTAGCTTCAAATCCATGCAAAACAAATGGTTTAGCTACAAATACTTGTGATATATATTATTAAGCTACAACTGCATGCGAAACGAACAAGTTAGCTTCAAATCCATGCGAAACACATGATTTAGCTGCAAATCAATGTGATGTAGAAGGCTTAGCTTCAAATCCATGCGAAACAAATGATTTAGCTTCAAATGAATGCGATGTAGAAGGCTTAGCTTCAAATCCATGCAAAACAAATGGTTTAGCTACAAATACTTGTGATATATATCATTTAGCTACAACTGCATGTGAAACGAACGAGTTAGCTTCAAATCCATGCGATTCACATGATTTAGCTTCAAACCAATGCGATGTAGAAGGTTTAGCTTCAAATCCATGCGATACACAAGATTTAGCTTCAAATCAATGCGATGTAGTAGGTTCAGCTTCAAATCCATGCGACACATATGTTTTAGCTTCAAATACTTGCAATATAAGTGATATAGCTTTAAATACTGTAGGAACAAACGAGGTAGCTTCAATTCCATGCGAGACACATGATTTAGCTTCAAATCAATTCGATGTAGAAGGTTTAGCTTCAAATCCATACGAAACACATGATTTTGCTTCAAATCGTTCGAAGGACATGGCTTAGATTCAAATCCATGCGAAACAAATGATTTAGCTTCAAATGAATGCGATGTAGAAGGCTTAGCTTCAAATCAATGCGAAACAAATGGTTTAGCTACAAATACTTGTGATATACATTATTAAGCTACAACTGCATGCGAAACGAACGAGTTAGCTTCAAATCCATGCGATTCACATGATTTAGCTTCAAACCAATGCGATGTAGAAGGTTTAGCTTCAAATCCATGCGATACACAAGATTTTGCTTCACATCAATGCGATGTAGTAGGTTCAGCTTCAAATCCATGCGACACATATGTTTTAGCTTCAAATACTTGCGATATATGTGATATAGCTTTAAATACTGTAGGAACAAACGAGGTAGCTTCAATTCCATGCGAGACACATGGTTTAGCTTGAAATCAATTCGAAGGACAAGGCTTAGATTCAAATTGATGCGAAACAAATGATTTAGCTTCAAATGAATGCGAAGTAGAAGGCTTAGCTTCAAATCCATGCAAAACAAATGGTTTAGCTACAAATACTTGTGATATATATCATTTAGCTACAACTGCATGTGAAACGAACGAGTTAGCTTCAAATCCATGCGATTCACATGATTTAGCTTCAAACCAATGCGATGTAGAAGGTTTAGCTTCAAATCCATGCGATACACAAGATTTAGCTTCAAATCAATGCGATGTAGTAGGTTCACCTTCAAATCCATGCGACACATATGTTTTAGCTTCAAATACTTGCGATATAAGTGATATAGCTTTAAATACTGAAGGAACAAACGAGGTAGCTTCAATTCCATGCGAGACACATGATTTAGCTTCAAATCAATTCGATGTAGAAGGTTTAGCTTCAAATCCATACGAAACACATGATTTAGCTTCAAATCAATTCGAAGGACATGGCTTAGATTCAAATCCATGCGAAACAAATGATTTAGCTTCAAATGAATGCGATGTAGAAGGCTTAGCTTCAAATCCATGCAAAACAAATGGTTTAGCTACAAATACTTGTGATAAACATTATTAAGCTACAACTGCATGCGAAACGAACGAGTTAGCTTCAAATCCATGCGATTCACATGACTTAGCTTCAAACCAATGCGATGTAGAAGGTTTAGCTTCAAATCCATGCGATACACAAGATTTAGCTTCACATCAATGCGATGTAGTAGGTTCAGCTTCAAATCCATGCGACACATATGTTTTGGATTCAAATACTTGCGATATAAGTGATATAGATTTAAATACTGTAGGAACAAACGAGGTAGCTTCAAATCCATGCGAGACACATGATTTAGCTTCAAATCAATTCGATGTAGAAGGTTTAGCATCAAATCCATACGAAACACATGATTTAGCTTCAAATCAATTCGAAGGACAAGGCTTAGATTCAAATCCATGCGAAACAAATGATTTAGCTTCAAATGAATGCGAAGTACAAGGCTTAGCTTCAAATCCATTCAAAACAAATGGTTTAGCTACAAATACTTGTGATATACATTATTAAGCTACAACTGCATGCGAAACGAACGAGTTAGCTTCAAATCCATGCGATTCACATGATTTAGCTTCAAACCAATGCGATGTAGAAGGTTTAGCTTCAAATCCATGCGAAACACAAGATTTAGCTTCAAATCAATGCGATGTAGTAGGTTCAGCTTCAAATCCATGCGACACATATGTTTTAGCTTCAAATACTTGCGATATAAGTGATATAGATTTAAATACTGTAGGAACAAACGAGGTAGCTTCAAATCCATGCGAGACACATGATTTAGCTTCAAATCAATTCGATGTAGAAGGTTTAGCATCAAATCCATACGAAACACATGATTTAGCTTCAAATCAATTCGAAGGACAAGGCTTAGATTCAAATCCATGCGAAACAAATGATTTAGCTTCAAATGAATGCGAAGTAGAAGGCTTAGCTTCAAATCCATGCAAAACAAATGGATTAGCTACAAATACTTGTGATATATATCATTTAGCTACAACTGCATGCGAAATGAACGAGTTAGCTTCAAATCCATGCGATTCACATGATTTAGCTGCAAATCAATGTGATGTAGAAGGTTTAGCTTCAAATCCATGCGATACACAAGATTTAGCTTCAAATCAATGCGATGTAGTAGGTTCAGCTTCAAATCCATGCGACACATATGTTTTAGCTTCAAATACTTGCGATATAAGTGATATAGCTTTAAATACTGTAAGAACAAACGAGGTAGCTTCAATTCCATGCGAGACACATGATTTAGCTTCAAATTAATTCGATGTAGAAGGTTTGGCTTCAAATCCATACGAAACACATGATTTAGCTTCAAATCAATTCGAAGGACAAGGCTTAGATTCAAATCCATGCGAAACAAATGATTTAGCTTCAAATGAATGCGAAGTAGAAGGCTTAGCTTCAAATCCATGCAAAACAAATGGTTTAGCTACAAATACTTGTGATATATATTATTAAGCTACAACTGCATGCGAAACGAACAAGTTAGCTTCAAATCCATGCGAAACACATGATTTAGCTGCAAATCAATGTGATGTAGAAGGCTTAGCTTCAAATCCATGCGAAACAAATGATTTAGCTTCAAATGAATGCGATGTAGAAGGCTTAGCTTCAAATCCATGCAAAACAAATGGTTTAGCTACAAATACTTGTGATATATATCATTTAGCTACAACTGCATGTGAAACGAACGAGTTAGCTTCAAATCCATGCGATTCACATGATTTAGCTTCAAACCAATGCGATGTAGAAGGTTTAGCTTCAAATCCATGCGATACACAAGATTTAGCTTCAAATCAATGCGATGTAGTAGGTTCAGCTTCAAATCCATGCGACACATATGTTTTAGCTTCAAATACTTGCAATATAAGTGATATAGCTTTAAATACTGTAGGAACAAACGAGGTAGCTTCAATTCCATGCGAGACACATGATTTAGCTTCAAATCAATTCGATGTAGAAGGTTTAGCTTCAAATCCATACGAAACACATGATTTTGCTTCAAATCGTTCGAAGGACATGGCTTAGATTCAAATCCATGCGAAACAAATGATTTAGCTTCAAATGAATGCGATGTAGAAGGCTTAGCTTCAAATCCATGCGAAACAAATGGTTTAGCTACAAATACTTGTGATATACATTATTAAGCTACAACTGCATGCGAAACGAACGAGTTAGCTTCAAATCCATGCGATTCACATGATTTAGCTTCAAACCAATGCGATGTAGAAGGTTTAGCTTCAAATCCATGCGATACACAAGATTTAGCTTCACATCAATGCGATGTAGTAGGTTCAGCTTCAAATCCATGCGACACATATGTTTTGGATTCAAATACTTGCGATATAAGTGATATAGATTTAAATACTGTAGGAACAAACGAGGTAGCTTCAAATCCATGCGAGACACATGATTTAGCTTCAAATCAATTCGATGTAGAAGGTTTAGCATCAAATCCATACGAAACACATGATTTAGCTTCAAATCAATTCGAAGGACAAGGCTTAGATTCAAATCCATGCGAAACAAATGATTTAGCTTCAAATGAATGCGAAGTACAAGGCTTAGCTTCAAATCCATGCAAAACAAATGGTTTAGCTACAAATACTTGTGATATACATTATTAAGCTACAACTGCATGCGAAACGAACGAGTTAGCTTCAAATCCATGCGATTCACATGATTTAGCTTCAAACCAATGCGATGTAGAAGGTTTAGCTTCAAATCCATGCGAAACACAAGATTTAGCTTCAAATCAATGCGATGTAGTAGGTTCAGCTTCAAATCCATGCGACACATATGTTTTAGCTTCAAATACTTGCGATATAAGTGATATAGATTTAAATACTGTAGGAACAAACGAGGTAGCTTCAAATCCATGCGAGACACATGATTTAGCTTCAAATCAATTCGATGTAGAAGGTTTAGCATCAAATCCATACGAAACACATGATTTAGCTTCAAATCAATTCGAAGGACAAGGCTTAGATTCAAATCCATGCGAAACAAATGATTTAGCTTCAAATGAATGCGAAGTAGAAGGCTTAGCTTCAAATCCATGCAAAACAAATGGATTAGCTACAAATACTTGTGATATATATCATTTAGCTACAACTGCATGCGAAACGAACGAGTTAGCTTCAAATCCATGCGATTCACATGATTTAGCTGCAAATCAATGTGATGTAGAAGGTTTAGCTTCAAATCCATGCGATACACAAGATTTAGCTTCAAATCAATGCGATGTAGTAGGTTCAGCTTCAAATCCATGCGACACATATGTTTTAGCTTCAAATACTTGCGATATAAGTGATATAGCTTTAAATACTGTAAGAACAAACGAGGTAGCTTCAATTCCATGCGAGACACATGATTTAGCTTCAAATTAATTCGATGTAGAAGGTTTGGCTTCAAATCCATACGAAACACATGATTTAGCTTCAAATCAATTCGAAGGACAAGGCTTAGATTCAAATCCATGCGAAACAAATGATTTAGCTTCAAATGAATGCGAAGTAGAAGGCTTAGCTTCAAATCCATGCAAAACAAATGGTTTAGCTACAAATACTTGTGATATATATTATTAAGCTACAACTGCATGCGAAACGAACAAGTTAGCTTCAAATCCATGCGAAACACATGATTTAGCTGCAAATCAATGTGATGTAGAAGGCTTAGCTTCAAATCCATGCGAAACAAATGATTTAGCTTCAAATGAATGCGATGTAGAAGGCTTAGCTTCAAATCCATGCAAAACAAATGGTTTAGCTACAAATACTTGTGATATATATCATTTAGCTACAACTGCATGTGAAACGAACGAGTTAGCTTCAAATCCATGCGATTCACATGATTTAGCTTCAAACCAATGCGATGTAGAAGGTTTAGCTTCAAATCCATGCGATACACAAGATTTAGCTTCAAATCAATGCGATGTAGTAGGTTCAGCTTCAAATCCATGCGACACATATGTTTTAGCTTCAAATACTTGCAATATAAGTGATATAGCTTTAAATACTGTAGGAACAAACGAGGTAGCTTCAATTCCATGCGAGACACATGATTTAGCTTCAAATCAATTCGATGTAGAAGGTTTAGCTTCAAATCCATACGAAACACATGATTTTGCTTCAAATCGTTCGAAGGACATGGCTTAGATTCAAATCCATGCGAAACAAATGATTTAGCTTCAAATGAATGCGATGTAGAAGGCTTAGCTTCAAATCCATGCGAAACAAATGGTTTAGCTACAAATACTTGTGATATACATTATTAAGCTACAACTGCATGCGAAACGAACGAGTTAGCTTCAAATCCATGCGATTCACATGATTTAGCTTCAAACCAATGCGATGTAGAAGGTTTAGCTTCAAATCCATGCGATACACAAGATTTTGCTTCACATCAATGCGATGTAGTAGGTTCAGCTTCAAATCCATGCGACACATATGTTTTAGCTTCAAATACTTGCGATATATGAGATATAGCTTTAAATACTGTAGGAACAAACGAGGTAGCTTCAATTCCATGCGAGACACATGGTTTAGCTTCAAATCAATTCGAAGGACAAGGCTTAGATTCAAATTGATGCGAAACAAATGATTTAGCTTCAAATGAATGCGAAGTAGAAGGCTTAGCTTCAAATCAATGCAAAACAAATGGTTTAGCTACAAATACTTGTGATATACATTATTAAGCTACAACTGCATGCGAAACGAACGAGTTAGCTTCAAATCCATGCGAAACACATGATTTAGCTGCAAACCAATGCGATGTAGAAGGTTTAGCTTCAAATCCATGCGATACACAAGATTTAGCTTCAAATCAATGCGATGTAGTAGGTTCAGCTTCAAATCCATTGCGACACATATGTTTTAGCTTCAAATACTTGCGATATAAGTGATATAGCTTTAAATACTGTAGGAACAAACGAGGTAGCTTCAATTCCATGCGAGACACATGATTTAGCTTCAAATCAATTCGATGTAGAAGGTTTAGCTTCAAATCCATACGAAACGTATGATTTAGCTTCAAATCAATTCGAAGGACATGGCTTAGATTCAAATCCATGCGAAACAAATGATTTAGCTTCAAATGAATGCGATGTAGAAGGCTTAGCTTCAAATCCATGCAAAACAAATGGTTTAGCTACAAATACTTGTGATATACATTATTAAGCTACAACTGCATGCGAAACGAACGAGTTAGCTTCAAATCCATGCGATTCACATGATTTAGCTTCAAACCAATGCGATGTAGAAGGTTTAGCTTCAAATCCATGCGATACACAAGATTTAGCTTCACATCAATGCGATGTAGTAGGTTCAGCTTCAAATCCATGCGACACATATGTTTTAGATTCAAATACTTGCGATATAAGTGATATAGATTTAAATACTGTAGGAACAAACGAGGTAGCTTCAAATCCATGCGAGGCACATGATTTAGCTTCAAATCAATTCGATGTAGAAGGTTTAGCATCAAATCCATACGAAACACATGATTTAGCTTCAAATCAATTCGAAGGACAAGGCTTAGATTCAAATCCATGCGAAACAAATGATTTAGCTTCAAATGAATGCGAAGTACAAGGCTTAGCTTCAAATCCATGCAAAACAAATGGTTTAGCTACAAATACTTGTGATATACATTATTAAGCTACAACTGCATGCGAAACGAACGAGTTAGCTTCAAATCCATGCGATTCACATGATTTAGCTTCAAACCAATGCGATGTAGAAGGTTTAGCTTCAAATCCATGCGATACACAAGATTTAGCTTCAAATCAATGCGATGTAGTAGGTTCAGCTTCAAATCCATGCGACACATATGTTTTAGCTTCAAATACTTGCGATATAAGTGATATAGATTTAAATACTGTAGGAACAAACGAGGTAGCTTCAAATCCATGCGAGACACATGATTTAGCTTCAAATCAATTCGATGTAGAAGGTTTAGCATCAAATCCATACGAAACACATGATTTAGCTTCAAATCAATTCGAAGGACAAGGCTTAGATTCAAATCCATGCGAAACAAATGATTTAGCTTCAAATGAATGCGAAGTAGAAGGCTTAGCTTCAAATCCATGCAAAACAAATGGATTAGCTACAAATACTTGTGATATATATCATTTAGCTACAACTGCATGCGAAACGAACGAGTTAGCTTCAAATCCATGCGATTCACATGATTTAGCTGCAAATCAATGTGATGTAGAAGGTTTAGCTTCAAATCCATGCGATACACAAGATTTAGCTTCAAATCAATGCGATGTAGTAGGTTCAGCTTCAAATCCATGCGACACATATGTTTTAGCTTCAAATACTTGCGATATAAGTGATATAGCTTTAAATACTGTAAGAACAAACGAGGTAGATTCAATTCCATGCGAGACACATGATTTAGCTTCAAATTAATTCGATGTAGAAGGTTTGGCTTCAAATCCATACGAAACACATGATTTAGCTTCAAATCAATTCGAAGGACAAGGCTTAGATTCAAATCCATGCGAAACAAATGATTTAGCTTCAAATGAATGCGAAGTAGAAGGCTTAGCTTCAAATCCATGCAAAACAAATGGTTTAGCTACAAATACTTGTGATATACATTATTAAGCTACAACTGCATGCGAAACGAACGAGTTAGCTTCAAATCCATGCGAAACACATGATTTCGCTGCAAATCAATGTGATGTAGAAGGCTTAGCTTCAAATCCATGCGAAACAAATGATTTAGCTTCAAATGAATGCGAAGTAGAGGGCTTAGCTTCAAATCCATGCAAAACAAATGGTTTAGCTACAAATACTTGTGATATATATCATTTAGCTACAACTGCATGCGAAACGAACGAGTTAGCTTCAAATCCATGCGGTTCACATGAATTAGCTTCAAACCAATGCGATGTAGAAGGTTTAGCTTCAAATCCATTCGATACACAAGATTTAGCTTCAAATCAATGCGATGTAGTAGGTTCAGCTTCAAATCCATGCGACACATATGTTTTAGCTTCAAATACTTGCGATATAAGTGATATAGCTTTAAATACTGTAGGAACAAACGAGGTAGCTTCAATTCCATGCGAGACACATGATTTAGCTTCAAATCAATTCGAAGGACAATGCTTAGATTCAAATCCATACGAAACACATGATTTAGCTTCAAATGAATGCGAAGTAGAAGCCTTAGCTTCAAATCCATGCAAAACAAATGGTTTAGCTACAAATACTTGTGATATACATTATTAAGCTACAACTGCATGCGAGACGAACGAGTTAGCTTCAAATCCATGCGAAACACATGATTTAGCTGCAAATCAATGTGATGTAGAAGGCTTAGCTTCAAATCCATGCGAAACAAATGATTTAGCTTCAAATGAATGCGATGTAGAAGGCTTAGCTTCAAATCCATGCAAAACAAATGGTTTAGCTACAAATACTTGTGATATATATCATTTAGCTACAACTGCATGTGAAACGAACGAGTTAGCTTCAAATCCATGCGATTCACATGATTTAGCTTCAAACCAATGCGATGTAGAAGGTTTAGCTTCAAATCCATGCGATACACAAGATTTAGCTTCAAATCAATGCGATGTAGTAGGTTCAGCTTCAAATCCATGCGACACATATGCTTTAGCTTCAAATACTTGCGATATAAGTGATATAGCTTTAAATACTGTAGGAACAAACGAGGTAGCTTCAATTCCATGCGAGACACATGATTTAGCTTCAAATCAATTCGATGTAGAAGGTTTAGCTTCAAATCCATACGAAACACATGATTTAGCTTCAAATCGTTCGAAGGACATGGCTTAGATTCAAATCCATGCGAAACAAATGATTTAGCTTCAAATGAATGCGATGTAGAAGGCTTAGCTTCAAATCCATGCAAAACAAATGGTTTAGCTACAAATACTTGTGATATACATTATTAAGCTACAACTGCATGCGAAACGAACGAGTTAGCTTCAAATCCATGCGATTCACATGATTTAGCTTCAAACCAATGCGATGTAGAAGGTTTAGCTTCAAATCCATGCGATACACAAGATTTAGCTTCACATCAATGCGATGTAGTAGGTTCAGCTTCAAATCCAAGCGACACATATGTTTTAGCTTCAAATACTTGCGATATATGTGATATAGCTTTATATACTGTAGGAACAAACGAGGTAGCTTCAATTCCATGCGAGACACATGGTTTAGCTTCAAATCAATTCGAAGGACAAGGCTTAGATTCAAATTGATACGAAACAAATGATTTAGCTTCAAATGAATGCGAAGTAGAAGGCTTAGCTTCAAATCCATGCAAAACAAATGGTTTAGCTACAAATACTTGTCATATACATTATTAAGCTACAACTGCATGCGAAACGAACGAGTTAGCTTCAAATCCATGCGAAACACATGATTTAGCTGCAAACCAATGCGATGTAGAAGGTTTAGCTTCAAATCCATGCGATACACAAGATTTAGCTTCAAATCAATGCGATGTAGTAGGTTCAGCTTCAAATCCATTGCGACACATATGTTTTAGCTTCAAATACTTGCGATATAAGTGATATAGCTTTAAATACTGTAGGAACAAACGAGGTAGCTTCAATTCCATGCGAGACACATGATTTAGCTTCAAATCAATTCGATGTAGAAGGTGTGGCTTCAAATCCATACGAAACACATGATTTAGCTTCAAATCAATTCGAAGGACAAGGCTTAGATTCAAATCCATGCGAAACAAATGATTTAGCTTCAAATGAATGCGAAGTAGAAGGCTTAGCTTCAAATCCATGCAAAACAAATGGATTAGCTACAAATACTTGTGATATATATCATTTAGCTACAACTGCATGCGAAACGAACGAGTTAGCTTCAAATCCATGCGATTCACATGATTTAGCTGCAAATCAATGTGATGTAGAAGGTTTAGCTTCAAATCCATGCGATACACAAGATTTAGCTTCAAATCAATGCGATGTAGTAGGTTCAGCTTCAAATCCATGCGACACATATGTTTTAGCTTTAAATACTTGCGATATAAGTGATATAGCTTTAAATACTGTAAGAACAAACGAGGTAGCTTCAATTCCATTCGAGACACATGATTTAGCTTCAAATTAATTCCATGTAGAAGGTTTGGCTTCAAATCCATACGAAACACATGATTTAGCTTCAAATCAATTCGAAGGACAAGGCTTAGATTCAAATCCATGCGAAACAAATGATTTAGCTTCAAATGAATGCGAAGTAGAAGGCTTAGCTTCAAATCCATGCAAAACAAATGGTTTAGCTACAAATACTTGTGATATATATTATTAAGCTACAACTGCATGCGAAACGAACAAGTTAGCTTCAAATCCATGCGAAACACATGATTTAGCTGCAAATCAATGTGATGTAGAAGGCTTAGCTTCAAATCCATGCGAAACAAATGATTTAGCTTCAAATGAATGCGAAGTAGAAGGCTTAGCTTCAAATCCATGCAAAACAAATGGTTTAGCTACAAATACTTGTGATATATATCATTTAGCTACAACTGCATGTGAAACGAACGAGTTAGCTTCAAATCCATGCGATTCACATGATTTAGCTTCAAACCAATGCGATGTAGAAGGTTTAGCTTCAAATCCATGCGATACACAAGATTTAGCTTCAAATCAATGCGATGTAGTAGGTTCACCTTCAAATCCATGCGACACATATGTTTTAGCTTCAAATACTTGCGATATAAGTGATATAGCTTTAAATACTGAAGGAACAAACGAGGTAGCTTCAATTCCATGCGAGACACATGATTTAGCTTCAAATCAATTCGATGTAGAAGGTTTAGCTTCAAATCCATACGAAACACATGATTTAGCTTCAAATCAATTCGAAGGACATGGCTTAGATTCAAATCCATGCGAAACAAATGATTTAGCTTCAAATGAATGCGATGTAGAAGGCTTAGCTTCAAATCCATGCAAAACAAATGGTTTAGCTACAAATACTTGTGATATACATTATTAAGCTACAACTGCATGCGAAACGAACGAGTTAGCTTCAAATCCATGCGATTCACATGATTTAGCTTCAAACCAATGCGATGTAGAAGGTTTAGCTTCAAATCCATGCGATACACAAGATTTAGCTTCACATCAATGCGATGTAGTAGGTTCAGCTTCAAATCCATGCGACACATATGTTTTAGATTCAAATACTTGCGATATAAGTGATATAGATTTAAATACTGTAGGAACAAACGAGGTAGCTTCAAATCCATGCGAGACACATGATTTAGCTTCAAATCAATTCGATGTAGAAGGTTTAGCATCAAATTCATACGAAACACATGATTTAGCTTCAAATCAATTCGAAGGACAAGGCTTAGATTCAAATCCATGCGAAACAAATGATTTAGCTTCAAATGAATGCGAAGTAGAAGGCTTAGCTTCAAATCCATGCAAAACAAATGGTTTAGCTACAAATACTTGTGATATACATTATTAAGCTACAACTGCATGCGAAACGAACGAGTTAGCTTCAAATCCATGCGAAACACATGATTTCGCTGCAAATCAATGTGATGTAGAAGGCTTAGCTTCAAATCCATGCGAAACAAATGATTTAGCTTCAAATGAATGCGAAGTAGAGGGCTTAGCTTCAAATCCATGCAAAACAAATGGTTTAGCTACAAATACTTGTGATATATATCATTTAGCTACAACTGCATGCGAAACGAACGAGTTAGCTTCAAATCCATGCGGTTCACATGAATTAGCTTCAAACCAATGCGATGTAGAAGGTTTAGCTTCAAATCCATTCGATACACAAGATTTAGCTTCAAATCAATGCGATGTAGTAGGTTCAGCTTCAAATCCATGCGACACATATGTTTTAGCTTCAAATACTTGCGATATACGTGACATAGCTTTAAATACTGTAGGAACAAACGAGGTAGCTTCAATTCCATGCGAGACACATGATTTAGCTTCAAATCAATTCGAAGGACAATGCTTAGATTCAAATCCATACGAAACACATGATTTAGCTTCAAATGAATGCGAAGTAGAAGCCTTAGCTTCAAATCCATGCAAAACAAATGGTTTAGCTACAAATACTTGTGATATACATTATTAAGCTACAACTGCATGCGAGACGAACGAGTTAGCTTCAAATCCATGCGAAACACATGATTTAGCTGCAAATCAATGTGATGTAGAAGGCTTAGCTTCAAATCCATGCGAAACAAATGATTTAGCTTCAAATGAATGCGATGTAGAAGGCTTAGCTTCAAATCCATGCAAAACAAATGGTTTAGCTACAAATACTTGTGATATATATCATTTAGCTACAACTGCATGTGAAACGAACGAGTTAGCTTCAAATCCATGCGATTCACATGATTTAGCTTCAAACCAATGCGATGTAGAAGGTTTAGCTTCAAATCCATGCGATACACAAATTTAGCTTCAAATCAATGCGATGTAGTAGGTTCAGCTTCAAATCCATGCGACACATATGCTTTAGCTTCAAATACTTGCGATATAAGTGATATAGCTTTAAATACTGTAGGAACAAACGAGGTAGCTTCAATTCCATGCGAGACACATGATTTAGCTTCAAATCAATTCGATGTAGAAGGTTTAGCTTCAAATCCATACGAAACACATGATTTAGCTTCAAATCGTTCGAAGGACATGGCTTAGATTCAAATCCATGCGAAACAAATGATTTAGCTTCAAATGAATGCGATGTAGAAGGCTTAGCTTCAAATCCATGCAAAACAAATGGTTTAGCTACAAATACTTGTGATATACATTATTAAGCTACAACTGCATGCGAAACGAACGAGTTAGCTTCAAATCCATGCGATTCACATGATTTAGCTTCAAACCAATGCGATGTAGAAGGTTTAGCTTCAAATCCATGCGATACACAAGATTTAGCTTCACATCAATGCGATGTAGTAGGTTCAGCTTCAAATCCATGCGACACATATGTTTTAGTTTCAAATACTTGCGATATATGTGATATTGCTTTAAATACTGTAGGAACAAACGAGGTAGCTTCAATTCCATGCGAGACACATGGTTTAGCTTCAAATCAATTCGAAGGACAAGGCTTAGATTCAAATTGATGCGAAACAAATGATTTAGCTTCAAATGAATGCGAAGTAGAAGGCTTAGCTTCAAATCCATGCAAAACAAATGGTTTAGCTACAAATACTTGTCATATACATTATTAAGCTACAACTGCATGCGAAACGAACGAGTTAGCTTCAAATCCATGCGAAACACATGATTTAGCTGCAAACCAATGCGATGTAGAAGGTTTAGCTTCAAATCCATGCGATACACAAGATTTAGCTTCAAATCAATGCGATGTAGTAGGTTCAGCTTCAAATCCATTGCGACACTTATGTTTTAGCTTCAAATACTTGCGATATAAGTGATATAGCTTTAAATACTGTAGGAACAAACGAGGTAGCTTCAATTCCATGCGAGACACATGATTTAGCTTCAAATCAATTCGATGTAGAAGGTTTGGCTTCAAATCCATACGAAACACATGATTTAGCTTCAAATCAATTCGAAGGACAAGGCTTAGATTCAAATCCATGCGAAACAAATGATTTAGCTTCAAATGAATGCGAAGTAGAAGGCTTAGCTTCAAATCCATGCAAAACAAATGGATTAGCTACAAATACTTGTGATATATATCATTTAGCTACAACTGCATGCGAAACGAACGAGTTAGCTTCAAATCCATGCGATTCACATGATTTAGCTGCAAATCAATGTGATGTAGAAGGTTTAGCTTCAAATCCATGCGATACACAAGATTTAGCTTCAAATCAATGCGATGTAGTAGGTTCAGCTTCAAATCCATGCGACACATATGTTTTAGCTTTAAATACTTGCGATATAAGTGATATAGCTTTAAATACTGTAAGAACAAACGAGGTAGCTTCAATTCCATGCGAGACACATGATTTAGCTTCAAATTAATTCCATGTAGAAGGTTTGGCTTCAAATCCATACGAAACACATGATTTAGCTTCAAATCAATTCGAAGGACAAGGCTTAGATTCAAATCCATGCGAAACAAATGATTTAGCTTCAAATGAATGCGAAGTAGAAGACTTAGCTTCAAATCCATGCAAAACAAATGGTTTAGCTAGAAATACTTGTGATATACATTATTAAGCTACAACTGCATGCGAAACGAACGAGTTAGCTTCAATTCCATGCGAAACACATGATTTCGCTGCAAATCAATGTGATGTAGAAGGCTTAGCTTCAAATCCATGCGAAACAATTGATTTAGCTTCATATGAATGCGAAGTAGAGGGCTTAGCTTCAAATCCATGCAATACAAATGGTTTAGCTACAAATACTTGTGATATATATCATTTAGCTACAACTGCATGCGAAACGAACGAGTTAGCTTCAAATCCATGCGGTTCACATGAATTAGCTTCAAACCAATGCGATGTAGAAGGTTTAGCTTCAAATCCATTCGATACACAAGATTTAGCTTCAAATCAATGCGATGTAGTAGGTTCAGCTTCAAATCCATGCGACACATATGTTTTAGCTTCAAATACTTGCGATATAAGTGATATAGCTTTAAATACTGTAGGAACAAACGAGGTAGCTTCAATTCCATGCGAGACACATGATTTAGCTTCAAATCAATTCGAAGGACAATGCTTAGATTAAAATCCATACGAAACACATGATTTAGCTTCAAATGAATGCGAAGTAGAAGCCTTAGCTTCAGATCCATGCAAAACAAATGGTTTCGCTACAAATACTTGTGATATACATTATTAAGCTACAACTGCATGCGAGACGAACGAGTTAGCTTCAAATCCATGCGAAACACATGATTTAGCTGCAAATCAATGTGATGTAGAAGGCTTAGCTTCAAATCCATGCGAAACAAATGATTTAGCTTCAAATGAATGCGATGTAGAAGGCTTAGCTTCAAATCCATGCAAAACAAATGGTTTAGCTACAAATACTTGTGATATATATCATTTAGCTACAACTGCATGTGAAACGAACGAGTTAGCTTCAAATCCATGCGATTCACATGATTTAGCTTCAAACCAATGCGATGTAGAAGGTTTAGCTTCAAATCCATGCGATACACAAGATTTAGCTTCAAATCAATGCGATGTAGTAGGTTCAGCTTCAAATCCATGCGACACATATGTTTTAGCTTCAAATACTTGCGATATAAGTGATATAGCTTTAAATACTGTAGGAACAAACGAGGTAGCTTCAATTCCATGCGAGACACATGATTTAGCTTCAAATCAATTCGATGTAGAAGGTTTAGCTTCAAATCCATACGAAAAACATGATTTAGCTTCAAATCGTTCGAAGGACATGGCTTAGATTCAAATCCATGCGAAACAAATGATTTAGCTTCAAATGAATGCGATGTAGAAGGCTTAGCTTCAAATCCATGCAAAACAAATGGTTTAGCTACAAATACTTGTGATATACATTATTAAGCTACAACTGCATGCGAAACGAACGAGTTAGCTTCAAATCCATGCGATTCACATGATTTAGCTTCAAACCAATGCGATGTAGAAGGTTTAGCTTCAAATTCATGCGATACACAAGATTTAGCTTCACATCAATGCGATGTAGTAGGTTCAGCTTCAAATCCATGCGACACATATGTTTTAGCTTCAAATACTTGCGATATATGTGATATAGCTTTAAATACTGTAGGAACAAACGAGGTAGCTTCAATTCCATGCGAGACACATGGTTTAGCTTCAAATCAATTCGAAGGACAAGGCTAAGATTCAAATTGATGCGAAACAAATGATTTAGCTTCAAATGAATGCGAAGTAGAAGGCTTAGCTTCAAATCCATGCAAAACAAATGGTTTAGCTACAAATACTTGTCATATACATTATTAAGCTACAACTGCATGTGAAACGAACGAGTTAGCTTCAAATCCATGCGATTCACATGATTTAGCTTCAAACCAATGCGATGTAGAAGGTTTAGCTTCAAATCCATGCGATACACAAGATTTAGCTTCAAATCAATGCGATGTAGAAGGCTTAGCTTCAAATCCATGCGAAACAAATGATTTAGCTTCAAATGAATGCGAAGCAGAAGGCTTAGCTTCAAATCCATGCAAAACAAATGGTTTAGCTACAAATACTTGTGATATACATTATTAAGCTACAACTGCATGCGAAACGAACGACTTAGCTTCAAATCCATGCGATACACAAGATTTAGCTTCAAATCAATGCGATGTAGTAGGTTCAGCTTCAAATCCATGCGACACATATGTTTTAGCTTCAAATACTTGCGATATATGTGATATAGCTTTAAATACTGTAGGAACAAACGAGGTAGCTTCAATTCCATGCGAGACACATGGTTTAGCTTCAAATCAATTCGAAGGACAAGGCTTAGATTCAAATTGATGCGAAACAAATGATTTAGCTTCAAATGAATGCGAAGTAGAAGGCTTAGCTTCAAATCCATGCAAAACAAATGGTTTAGCTACAAATACTTGTGATATACATTATTAAGCTACAACTGCATGCGAAACGAAAGAGTTAGCTTCAAATCCATGCGAAACACATGATTTAGCTGATAACCAATGCGATGTAGAAGGTTTAGCTTCAAATCCATGCGATACACAAGATTTAGCTTCAAATCAATGCGATGTAGTAGGTTCAGCTTCAAATCCATTGCGACACATATGTTTTACCTTCAAATACTTGCGATATAAGTGATATAGCTTTAAATACTGTAGGAACAAACGAGGTAGCTTCAATTCCATGCGAGACACATGATTTAGCTTCAAATCAATTCGATGTAGAAGGTTTGGCTTCAAATCCATACGAAACACATGATTTAGCTTCAAATCAATTCGAAGGACAAGGCTTAGATTCAAATCCATGCGAAACAAATGATTTAGCTTCAAATGAATGCGATGTAGAAGGCTTAGCTTCAAATCCATGCAAAACAAATGGTTTAGCTACAAATACTTGTGATATACATTATTAAGCTACAACTGCATGCGAAACGAACGAGTTAGCTTCAAATCCATGCGATTCACATGATTTAGCTTCAAACCAATGCGATGTAGAAGGTTTAGCTTCAAATCCATGCGATACACAAGATTTAGCTTCACATCAATGCGATGTAGTAGGTTCAGCTTCAAATCCATGCGACACATATGTTTTAGATTCAAATACTTGCGATATAAGTGATATAGATTTAAATACTGTAGGAACAAACGAGGTAGCTTCAAATCCATGCGAGACACATGATTTAGCTTCAAATCAATTCGATGTAGAAGGTTTAGCATCAAATCCATACGAAACACATGATTTAGCTTCAAATCAATTCGAAGGACAAGGCTTAGATTCAAATCCATGCGAAACAAATGATTTAGCTTCAAATGAATGCGAAGTAGAAGGCTTAGCTTCAAATCCATGCAAAACAAATGGTTTAGCTACAAATACTTGTGATATACATTATTAAGCTACAACTGCATGCGAAACGAACGAGTTAGCTTCAAATCCATGCGATTCACATGATTTAGCTGATAACCAATGCGATGTAGAAGGTTTAGCTTCAAATCCATGCGATACACAAGATTTAGCTTCACATCAATGCGATGTAGTAGGTTCAGCTTCAAATCCATGCGACACATATGTTTTAGATTCAAATACTTGCGATATAAGTGATATAGATTTAAATACTGTAGGAACAAACGAGGTAGCTTCAAATCCATGCGAGACACATGATTTAGCTTCAAATCAATTCGATGTAGAAGGTTTAGCATCAAATCCATACGAAACACATGATTTAGCTTCAAATCAATTCGAAGGACAAGGCTTAGATCCAAATCCATGCGAAACAAATGATTTAGCTTCAAATGAATGCGAAGTAGAAGGCTTAGCTTCAAATCCATGCAAAACAATTGGTTTAGCTACAAATACTTGTGATATATATTATTAAGCTACAAGTGCATGCGAAACGAACAAGTTAGCTTCAAATCCATGCGAAACACATGATCTAGCTGCAAATCAATGTGATGTAGAAGGCTTAGCTTCAAATCCATGCGAAACAAATGATTTAGCTTCAAATGAATGCGAAGTAGAAGGCTTAGCTTCAAATCCATGCAAAACAAATGGTTTAGCTACAAATACTTGTGATATATATCATTTAGCTACAACTGCATGTGAAACGAACGAGTTAGCTTCAAATCCATGCGATTCACATGATTTAGCTCCAAACCAATGCGATGTAGAAGGTTTAGCTTTAAATCCATGCGATACACAAGATTTAGCTTCAAATCAATGCGATGTAGTAGGTTCAGCTTCAAATCCATGCGACACATATGTTTTACCTTCAAATACTTGCGATATAAGTGATATAGCTTTAAATACTGTAGGAACAAACGAGGTAGCTTCAATTCCATGCGAGACACATGATTTAGCTTCAAATTAATTCTATGTAGAAGGTTTGGCTTCAAATCCATACGAAACACATGATTTAGCTTCAAGTCAATTCGAAGGACAAGGCTTAGATTCAAATCCATGCGAAACAAATGATTTAGCATCAAATGAATGCGAAGTAGAAGGCTTAGCTTCAAATCCATGCAAAACAAATGGTTTAGCTACAAATACTTGTGATATACATTATTAAGCTACAACTGCATGCGAAACGAACGAGTTGGCTTCAAATCCATGCGAAACACATGATTTAGCTGCAAATCAATGTGATGTAGAAGGCTTAGCTTCAAATCCATGCGAAGCAAATGATTTAGCATCAAATGAATGCGAAGTAGAAGGCTTAGCTTCAAATCCATGCAAAACAAATGGTTTAGCTACAAATACTTGTGATATACATTATTAAGCTACAACTGCATGCGAAACCAACGAGTTAGCTTCGAATCCAAGCGATTCACATGATTTAGCTTAAAACCAATGCGATGTAGAAGGTTTAGCTTCAAATCCATGCGATACACAAGATTTAGCTTCACATCAATGCGATGTAGTAGGTTCAGCTTCAAATCCATTCGACACATATGTTTTAGATTCAAATACTTGCGATATAAGTGATATAGATTTAAATACTGTAGGAACAAACGAGGTAGCTTCAAATCCATGCGAGACACATGATTTAGCTTCAAATCAATTCGATGTAGAAGGTTTAGCATCAAATCCATACGAAACACATGATTTAGCTTCAAATCAATTCGAAGGACAAGGCTTAGATTCAAATCCATGCGAAACAAATGATTTAGCTTCAAATGAATGCGAAGTAGAAGGCTTAGCTTCAAATCCATGCAAAACAAATGGTTTAGCTACAAATACTTGTGATATACATTATTAAGCTACAACTGCATGCGAAACGAACGAGTTAGCTTCAAATCCATGCGAAACACATGATTTAGCTGATAACCAATGCGATGTAGAAGGTTTAGCTTCAAATCCATGCGATACACAAGATTTAGCTTCAAATCAATGCGATGTAGTAGGTTCAGCTTCAAATCCATTGCGACACATATGTTTTAGCTTCAAATACTTGCGATATAAGTGATATAGCTTTAAATACTGTAGGAACAAACGAGGTAGCTTCAATTCCATGCGAGACACATGATTTAGCTTCAAATCAATTCGATGTAGAAGGTTTGGCTTCAAATCCATACGAAACACATGATTTAGCTTCAAATCAATTCGAAGGACAAGGCTTAGATTCAAATCCATGCGAAACAAATGATTTAGCTTCAAATGAATGCGAAGTAGAAGGCTTAGCTTCAAATCCATGCAAAACAAATGGTTTAGCTACAAATACTTGTGATATATATTATTAAGCTACAACTGCATGCGAAACGAACAAGTTAGCTTCAAATCCATGCGAAACACATGATTTAGCTGCAAATCAATGTGATGTAGAAGGCTTAGCTTCAAATCCATGCGAAACAAATGATTTAGCTTCAAATGAATGCGAAGCAGAAGGCTTAGCTTCAAATCCATGCAAAACAAATGGTTTAGCTACAAATACTTGTGATATACAATATTAAGCTACAACTGCATGCGAAACGAACGAGTTAGCTTCAAATCCATGCGATTCACATGATTTAGCTTCAAACCGATGCGATGTAGAAGGTTTAGCTTCAAATCCATGCGATACACAAGATTTAGCTTCACATCAATGCGATGTAGTAGGTTCAGCTTCAAATCCATGCGACACATATGTTTTAGCTTCAAATACTTGCGATATATGTGATATAGCTTTAAATACTGTAGGAACAAACGAGGTAGCTTCAATTCCATGCGAGACACATGATTTAGCTTCAAATCAATTCGATGTAGAAGGTTTGGCTTCAAATCCATACGAAACACATGATTTAGCTTCAAATCAATTCGAAGGACAAGGCTTAGATTCAAATCCATGCGAAACAAATGATTTAGCTTCAAATGAATGCGAAGTAGAAGGCTTAGCTTCAAATCCATGCAAAACAAATGGATTAGCTACAAATACTTGTGATATATATCATTTAGCTACAACTGCATGCGAAACGAACGAGTTAGCTTCAAATCCATGCGATTCACATGATTTAGCTGCAAATCAATGTGATGTAGAAGGTTTAGCTTCAAATCCATGCGATACACAAGATTTAGCTTCAAATCAATGCGATGTAGTAGGTTCAGCTTCAAATCCATGCGACACATATGTTTTAGCTTTAAATACTTGCGATATAAGTGATATAGCTTTAAATACTGTAAGAACAAACGAGGTAGCTTCAATTCCATGCGAGACACATGATTTAGCTTCAAATTAATTCCATGTAGAAGGTTTGGCTTCAAATCCATACGAAACACATGATTTAGCTTCAAATCAATTCGAAGGACAAGGCTTAGATTCAAATCCATGCGAAACAAATGATTTAGCTTCAAATGAATGCGAAGTAGAAGGCTTAGCTTCAAATCCATGCAAAACAAATGGTTTAGCTACAAATACTTGTGATATATATTATTAAGCTACAACTGCATGCGAAACGAACAAGTTAGCTTCAAATCCATGCGAAACACATGATTTAGCTGCAAATCAATGTGATGTAGAAGGCTTAGCTTCAAATCCATGCGAAACAAATGATTTAGCTTCAAATGAATGCGAAGTAGAAGGCTTAGCTTCAAATCCATGCAAAACAAATGGTTTAGCTACAAATACTTGTGATATACATTATTAAGCTACAACTGCATGCGAAACGAACGAGTTAGCTTCAAATCCATGCGATTCACATGATTTAGCTTCAAACCAATGCGATGTAGAAGGTTTAGCTTCAAATCCATGCGATACACAAGATTTAGCTTCAAATCAAAGCGATGTAGTAGGTTCAGCTTCAAATCCATGCGACACATATGTTTTAGCTTCAAATACTTGCGATATAAGTGATATAGCTTTAAATACTGTAGGAACAAACGAGGTAGCTTCAATTCCATGCGAGACACATGATTTAGCTTCAAATCAATTCGATGTAGAAGGTTTAGCTTCAAATCCATACGAAACACATGATTTAGCTTCAAATCAATTCGAAGGACATGGCTTAGATTCAAATCCATGCGAAACAAATGATTTAGCTTCAAATGAATGCGATGTAGAAGGCTTAGCTTCAAATCCATGCAAAACAAATGGTTTAGCTACAAATACTTGTGATATACATTATTAAGCTACAACTGCATGCGAAACGAACGAGTTAGCTTCAAATCCATGCGATTCACATGATTTAGCTTCAAACCAATGCGATGTAGAAGGTTTAGCTTCAAATCCATGCGATACACAAGATTTAGCTTCACATCAATGCGATGTAGTAGGTTCAGCTTCAAATCCATGCGACACATATGTTTTAGATTCAAATACTTGCGATATAAGTGATATAGATTTAAATACTGTAGGAACAAACGAGGTAGCTTCAAATCCATGCGAGACACATGATTTAGCTTCAAATCAATTCGATGTAGAAGGTTTAGCATCAAATCCATACGAAACACATGATTTAGCTTCAAATCAATTCGAAGGACAAGGCTTAGATTCAAATCCATGCGAAACAAATGATTTAGCTTCAAATGAATGCGAAGTAGAAGGCTTAGCTTCAAATCCATGCAAAACAAATGGTTTAGCTACAAATACTTGTGATATACATTATTAAGCTACAACTGCATGCGAAACGAACGAGTTAGCTTCAAATCCATGCGAAACACATGATTTAGCTGATAACCAATGCGATGTAGAAGGTTTAGCTTCAAATCCATGCGATACACAAGATTTAGCTTCAAATCAATGCGATGTAGTAGGTTCAGCTTCAAATCCATTGCGACACATATGTTTTAGCTTCAAATACTTGCGATATAAGTGATATAGATTTAAATACTGTAGGAACAAACGAGGTAGCTTCAAATCCATGCGAGACACATGATTTAGCTTCAAATCAATTCGATGTAGAAGGATTAGCATCAAATCCATACGAAACACATGATTTAGCTTCAAATCAATTCGAAGGACAAGGCTTAGATTCAAATCCATGCGAAACAAATGATTTAGCTTCAAATGAATGCGAAGTAGAAGGCTTAGCTTCAAATCCATGCAAAACAATTGGTTTAGCTACAAATACTTGTGATATATATTATTAAGCTACAAGTGCATGCGAAACGAACAAGTTAGCTTCAAATCCATGCGAAACACATGATCTAGCTGCAAATCAATGTGATGTAGAAGGCTTAGCTTCAAATCCATGCGAAACAAATGATTTGGCTTCAAATGAATGCGAAGTAGAAGGCTTAGCTTCAAATCCATGCAAAACAAATGGTTTAGCTACAAATACTTGTGATATATATCATTTAGCTACAACTGCATGTGAAACGAACGAGTTAGCTTCAAATCCATGCGATTCACATGATTTAGCTTCAAACCAATGCGATGTAGAAGGTTTAGCTTCAAATCAATGCGATGTAGTAGGTTCAGCTTCAAATCCATGCGACACATATGTTTTAGCTTCAAATACTTGCGATATAAGTGATATAGCTTTAAATACTGTAGGAACAAACGAGGTAGCTTCAATTCCATGCGAGACACATGATTTAGCTTCAAATCAATTCGATGTAGAAGGTTTAGCTTCAAATCCATACGAAACACATGATTTAGCTTCAAATCAATTCGAAGGACATGGCTTAGATTCAAATCCATGCGAAACAAATGATTTAGCTTCAAATGAATGCGATGTAGAAGGCTTAGCTTCAAATCCACGCAAAACAAATGGTTTAGCTACAAATACTTGTGATATACATTATTAAGCTACAACTGCATGCGAAACGAACGAGTTAGCTTCAAATCCATGCGATTCACATGATATAGCTTCAAACCAATGCGATGTAGAAGGTTTAGCTTCAAATCCATGCGAAACAAATGATTTAGCTTCAAATGACTGCGAAGTAGAATGCTTAGCTTCAAATCCATGCAAAACAAATGGATTAGCTACAAATACTTGTGATATATATCATTTAGCTACAACTGCATGGGAAACGAACGAGTTAGCTTCAAATCCATGCGATTCACATGATTTAGCTTCAAACCAATGCGATGTAGAAGGTTTAGCTTTAAATCCATGCGATACACAAGATTTAGCTTCAAATCAATGCGATGTAGTAGGTTCAGCTTCAAATCCATGCGACACATATGTTTTAGCTTCAAATACTTGCGATATAAGTGATATAGCTTTAAATACTGTAGGAACAAACGAGGTAGCTTCAATTCCATGCGAGACACATGATTTAGCTTCAAATTAATTCTATGTAGAAGGTTTGGCTTCAAATCCATACGAAACACATGATTTAGCTTCAAGTCAATTCGAAGGACAAGGCTTAGATTCAAATCCATGCGAAACAAATGATTTAGCATCAAATGAATGCGAAGTAGAAGGCTTAGCTTCAAATCCATGCAAAACAAATGGTTTAGCTACAAATACTTGTGATATACATTATTAAGCTACAACTGCATGCGAAACGAACGAGTTGGCTTCAAATCCATGCGAAACACATGATTTAGCTGCAAATCAATGTGATGTTGAAGGCTTAGCTTCAAATCCATGCGAAACAAATGATTTAGCATCAAATGAATGCGAAGTAGAAGGCTTAGCTTCAAATCCATGCAAAACAAATGGTTTAGCTACAAATACTTGTGATATACATTATTAAGCTACAACTGCATGCGAAACGAACGAGTTAGTTTCGAATCCATGCGATTCACATGATTTAGCTTCAAACCAATGCGATGTAGAAGGTTTAGCTTCAAATCCATGCGATACACAAGATTTATCTTCACATCAATGCGATGTAGTAGGTTCAGCTTCAAATCCATGCGACACATATGTTTTAGATTCAAATACTTGCGATATAAGTGATATAGATTTAAATACTGTAGGAACAAACGAGGTAGCTTCAAATCCATGCGAGACACATGATTTAGCTTCAAATCAATTCGATGTAGAAGGTTTAGCATCAAATCCATACGAAACACATGATTTAGCTTCAAATCAATTCGAAGGACAAGGCTTAGATTCAAATCCATGCGAAACAAATGATTTAGCTTCAAATGAATGCGAAGTAGAAGGCTTAGCTTCAAATCCATGCAAAACAAATGGTTTAGCTACAAATACTTGTGATATACATTATTAAGCTACAACTGCATGCGAAACGAACGAGTTAGCTTCAAATCCATGCGAAACACATGATTTAGCTGATAACCAATGCGATGTAGAAGGTTTAGCTTCAAATCCATGCGATACACAAGATTTAGCTTCAAATCAATGCGATGTAGTAGGTTCAGCTTCAAATCCATTGCGACACATATGTTTTAGCTTCAAATACTTGCGATATAAGTGATATAGCTTTAAATACTGTAGGAACAAACGAGGTAGCTTCAATTCCATGCGAGACACATGATTTAGCTTCAAATCAATTCGATGTAGAAGGTTTGGCTTCAAATCCATACGAAACACATGATTTAGCTTCAAATCAATTCGAAGGACAAGGCTTAGATTCAAATCCATGCGAAACAAATGATTTAGCTTCAAATGAATGCGAAGTAGAAGGCTTAGCTTCAAATCCATGCAAAACAAATGGTTTAGCTACAAATACTTGTGATATATATTATTAAGCTACAACTGCATGCGAAACGAACAAGTTAGCTTCAAATCCATGCGAAACACATGATTTAGCTGCAAATCAATGTGATGTAGAAGTCTTAGCTTCAAATCCATGCGAAACAAATGATTTAGCTTCAAATGAATGCGAAGTAGAAGGCTTAGCTTCAAATCCATGCAAAACAAATGGTTTAGCTACAAATACTTGTGATATACATTATTAAGCTACAACTGCATGCGAAACGAACGAGTTAGCTTCAAATCCATGCGAAACACATGATTTCGCTGCAAATCAATGTGATGTAGAAGGCTTAGCTTCAAATCCATGCGAAACAAATGATTTAGCTTCAAATGAATGCGAAGTAGAGGGCTTAGCTTCAAATCCATGCAAAACAAATGGTTTAGCTACAAATACTTGTGATATATATCATTTAGCTACAACTGCATGCGAAACGAACGAGTTAGCTTCAAATCCATGCGGTTCACATGAATTAGCTTCAAACCAATGCGATGTAGAAGGTTTAGCTTCAAATCAATGCGATGTAGTAGGTTCAGCTTCAAATCCATGCGACACATATGTTTTAGCTTCAAATACTTGCGATATAAGTGATATAGCTTTAAATACTGTAGGAACAAACGAGGTAGCTTCAATTCCATGCGAGACACATGATTTAGCTTCAAATCAATTCGAAGGACAATGCTTAGATTCAAATCCATACGAAACACATGATTTAGCTTCAAATGAATGCGAAGTAGAAGGCTTAGCTTCAAATCCATGCAAAACAAATGGTTTAGCTACAAATACTTGTGATATACATTATTAAGCTACAACTGCATGCGAGACGAACGAGTTAGCTTCAAATCCATGCGAAACACATGATTTAGCTGCAAATCAATGTGATGTAGAAGGCTTAGCTTCAAATCCATGCGAAACAAATGATTTAGCTTCAGATGAATGCGAAGCAGAAGGCTTAGCTTCAAATCCATGCAAAACAAATGGTTTAGCTACAAATACTTGTGATATACATTATTAAGCTACAACTGCATGCGAAACGAACGACTTAGCTTCAAATCCATGCGATACACAAGATTTAGCTTCAAATCAATGCGATGTAGTAGGTTCAGCTTCAAATCCATGCGACACATATGTTTTAGCTTCAAATACTTGCGATATATGTGATATAGCTTTAAATACTGTAGGAACAAACGAGGTAGCTTCAATTCCATGCGAGACACATGGTTTAGCTTCAAATCAATTCGAAGGACAAGGCTTAGATTCAAATTGATGCGAAACAAATGATTTAGCTTCAAATGAATGCGAAGTAGAAGGCTTAGCTTCAAATCCATGCAAAACAAATGGTTTAGCTACAAATACTTGTGATATACATTATTAAGCTACAACTGCATGCGAAACGATCGAGTTAGCTTCAAATCCATGCGAAACACATGATTTAGCTGATAACCAATGCGATGTAGAAGGTTTAGCTTCAAATCCATGCGATACACAAGATTTAGCTTCAAATCAATGCGATGTAGTAGGTTCAGCTTCAAATCCATTGCGACACATATGTTTTAGCTTCAAATACTTGCGATATAAGTGATATAGCTTTAAATACTGTAGGAACAAACGAGGTAGCTTCAATTCCATGCGAGACACATGATTTAGCTTCAAATCAATTCGAAGGACAAGGCTTAGATTCAAATCCATGCGAAACAAATGATTAAGCTTCAAATGAATTCGAAGTAGATGGCTTAGCTTCAAATCCATGCAAAACAAATGGTTTAGCTACAAATACTTGTGATATACATTATTAAGCTACAACTGCATCCGAAACGAACGAGTTAGCTTCAAATCCATGCGAAACACATGATTTCGCTGCAAATCAATGTGATGTAGAAGGCTTAGCTTCAAATCCATGCGAAACAAATGATTTAGCTTCAAATGAATGCGAAGTAGAGGGCTTAGCTTCAAATCCATGCAAAACAAATGGATTAGCTACAAATACTTGTGATATATATCATTTAGCTACAACAGCATGCGAAACGAACGAGTTAGCTTCAAATCCATGCGATTCACATGATTTAGCTTGAAACCAATGCGATGTAGAAGGTTTAGCTTCAAATCCATGCGATACACAAGATTTAGCTTCAAATCAATGCGATGTAGTAGGTTCAGCTTCAAATCCATGCGACACATATGTTTTAGCTTCAAATACTTGCGATATAAGTGATATTGCTTTAAATACTGTAGGAACAAACGAGGTAGCTTCAATTCCATGCGAGACACATGATTTAGCTTCAAATTAATTCGATGTAGAAGGTTTAGCTTCAAATCCATACGAAACACATGATTTAGCTTCAAATCAATTCGAAGGACAAGGCTTAGATTCAAATCCATGCGAAACAAATGATTTAGCTTCAAATGAATGCGAAGTAGAAGGCTTAGCTTCAAATCCATGCAAAACAAATGGTTTAGCTACAAATACTTGTGATATACATTATTAAGCAACAACTGCATGCGAAACACATGATTTCGCTGCAAATCAATGTGATGTAGAAGGCTTAGCTTCAAATCCATGCGAAACAAATGATTTAGCTTCAAATGAATGCGAAGTAGAAGGCTTAGCTTCAAATCCATGCAAAACAAATGGTTTAGCTACAAATACTTGTGATATACATTATTAAGCAACAACTGCATGCGAAACACATGATTTCGCTGCAAATCAATGTGATGTAGAAGGCTTAGCTTCAAATCCATGCGAAACAAATGATTTAGCTTCAAATGAATGCGAAGTAGAGGGCTTAGCTTCAAATCCATGCAAAACAAATGGTTTAGCTACAAATACTTGTGATATATATCATTTAGCTACAACTGCATGTGAAACGAACGAGTTAGCTTCAAATCCATGCAAAACAAATGGATTAGCTACAAATACTTGTGATATATATCATTTAGCTACAACTGCATGTGAAACGAACGAGTTAGCTTCAAATCCATGCGATTCACATGATTTAGCTTCAAACCAATGCGATGTAGAAGGTTTAGCTTTAAATCCATGCGATACACAAGATTTAGCTTCAAATCAATGCGATGTAGTAGGTTCAGCTTCAAATCCATGCGACACATATGTTTTAGCTTCAAATACTTGCGATATAAGTGATATGGCTTTAAATACTGTAGGAACAAACGAGGTAGCTTCAATTCCATGCAAGACACATGATTTAGCTTCAAATCAATTCTATGTAGAAGGTTTGGCTTCAAATCCATACGAAACACATGATTTAGCTTCAAGTCAATTCGAAGGACAAGGCTTAGATTCAAATCCATGCGAAACAAATGATTTAGCATCAAATGAATGCGAAGTAGAAGGCTTAGCTTCAAATCCATGCAAAACAAATGGTTTAGCTACAAATACTTGTGATATACATTATTAAGCTACAACTGCATGCGAAACGAACGAGTTGGCTACAAATCCATGCGAAACACATGATTTAGCTGCAAATCAATGTGATGTAGAAGGCTTAGCTTCAAATCCATGCGAAACAAATGATTTAGCTTCAAATGAATGCGAAGTAGAAGGCTTAGCTTCAAATCCATGCAAAACAAATGGTTTAGCTACAAATACTTGTGATATACATTATTAAGCTACAACTGCATGCGAAACGAACGAGTTAGCTTCGAATCCATGCGGTTCACATGAATTAGCTTCAAACCAATGCGATGTAGAAGGTTTAGCTTCAAATCAATGCGATGTAGTAGGTTCAGCTTCAAATCCATGCGACACATATGTTTTAGCTTCAAATACTTGCGATATAAGTGATATAGCTTTAAATACTGTAGGAACAAACGAGGTAGCTTCAATTCCATGCGAGACACATGATTTAGCTTCAAATCAATTCGAAGGACAATGCTTAGATTCAAATCCATACGAAACACATGATTTAGCTTCAAATGAATGCGAAGTAGAAGGCTTAGCTTCAAATCCATGCAAAACAAATGGTTTAGCTACAAATACTTGTGATATACATTATTAAGCTACAACTGCATGCGAGACGAACGAGTTAGCTTCAAATCCATGCGAAACACATGATTTAGCTGCAAATCAATGTGATGTAGAAGGCTTAGCTTCAAATCCATGCGAAACAAATGATTTAGCTTCAGATGAATGCGAAGCAGAAGGCTTAGCTTCAAATCCATGCAAAACAAATGGTTTAGCTACAAATACTTGTGATATACATTATTAAGCTACAACTGCATGCGAAACGAACGACTTAGCTTCAAATCCATGCGATACACAAGATTTAGCTTCAAATCAATGCGATGTAGTAGGTTCAGCTTCAAACTCATGCGACACATATGTTTTAGCTTCAAATACTTGCGATATATGTGATATAGCTTTAAATACTGTAGGAACAAACGAGGTAGCTTCAATTCCATGCGAGACACATGGTTTAGCTTCAAATCAATTCGAAGGACAAGGCTTAGATTCAAATTGATGCGAAACAAATGATTTAGCTTCAAATGAATGCGAAGTAGAAGGCTTAACTTCAAATCCATGCAAAACAAATGGTTTAGCTACAAATACTTGTGATATACATTATTAAGCTACAACTGCATGCGAAACGAACGAGTTAGCTTCAAATCCATGCGAAACACATGATTTAGCTGATAACCAATGCGATGTAGAAGGTTTAGCTTCAAATCCATGCGATACACAAGATTTAGCTTCAAATCAATGCGATGTAGTAGGTTCAGCTTCAAATCCATTGCGACACATATGTTTTAGCTTCAAGTACTTGCGATATAAGTGATATAGCTTTAAATACTGTAGGAACAAACGAGGTAGCTTCAATTCCATGCGAGACACATGATTTAGCTTCAAATCAATTCGATGTAGAAGGTTTGGCTTCAAATCCATACGAAACACATGATTTAGCTTCAAATCAATTCGAAGGACAAGGCTTAGATTCAAATCCATGCGAAACAAATGATTAAGCTTCAAATGAATTCGAAGTAGAAGGCTTAGCTTCAAATCCATGCAAAACAAATGGTTTAGCTACAAATACTTGTGATATACATTATTAAGCTACAACTGCATCCGAAACGAACGAGTTAGCTTCAAATCCATGCGAAACACATGATTTCGCTACAAATCAATGTGATGTAGAAGGCTTAGCTTCAAAACCATGCGAAACAAATGATTTAGCTTCAAATGAATGCGAAGTAGAAGGCTTAGCTTCAAATCCATGCAAAACAAATGGTTTAGCTACAAATACTTGTGATATACATTATTAAGCTACAACTGCATGCGAAACGAACGAGTTAGCTTCAAATCCATGCGATTCACATGATTTAGCTTGAAACCAATGCGATGTAGAAGGTTTAGCTTCAAATCCATGCGATACACAAGATTTAGCTTCAAATCAATGCGATGTAGTAGGTTCAGCTTCAAATCCATGCGACACATATGTTTTAGCTTCAAATACTTGCGATATAAGTGATATTGCTTTAAATACTGTAGGAACAAACGAGGTAGCTTCAATTCCATGCGAGACACATGATTTAGCTTCAAATTAATTCGATGTAGAAGGTTTAGCTTCAAATCCATACGAAACACATGATTTAGCTTCAAATCAATTCGAAGGACAAGGCTTAGATTCAAATCCATGCGAAACAAATGATTTAGCTTCAAATGAATGCGAAGTAGAAGGCTTAGCTTCAAATCCATGCAAAACAAATGGTTTAGCTACAAATACTTGTGATATACATTATTAAGCAACAACTGCATGCGAAACACATGATTTCGCTGCAAATCAATGTGATGTAGAAGGCTTAGCTTCAAATCCATGCGAAACAAATGGATTAGCTACAAATACTTGTGATATATATCATTTAGCTACAACTGCATGTGAAACGAACGAGTTAGCTTCAAATCCATGCGATTCACATGATTTAGCTTCAAACCAATGCGATGTAGAAGGTTTAGCTTTAAATCCATGCGATACACAAGATTTAGCTTCAAATCAATGCGATGTAGTAGGTTCAGCTTCAAATCCATGCGACACATATGTTTTAGCTTCAAATACTTGCGATATAAGTGATATGGCTTTAAATACTGTAGGAACAAACGAGGTAGCTTCAATTCCATGCGAGACACATGATTTAGCTTCAAATCAATTCTATGTAGAAGGTTTGGCTTCAAATCCATACGAAACACATGATTTAGCTTCAAGTCAATTCGAAGGACAAGGCTTAGATTCAAATCCATGCGAAACAAATGATTTAGCATCAAATGAATGCGAAGTAGAAGGCTTAGCTTCAAATCCATGCAAAACAAATGGTTTAGCTACAAATACTTGTGATATACATTATTAAGCTACAACTGCATGCGAAACGAACGAGTTGGCTTCAAATCCATGCGAAACACATGATTTAGCTGCAAATCAATGTGATGTAGAAGGCTTAGCTTCAAATCCATGCGAAACAAATGATTTAGCTTCAAATGAATGCGAAGTAGAAGGCTTAGCTTCAAATCCATGCAAAACAAATGGTTTAGCTACAAATACTTGTGATATACATTATTAAGCTACAACTGCATGCGAAACGAACGAGTTAGCTTCAAATCCATGCGATTCACATGATTTAGCTTCAAACCAATGCGATGTAGAAGGTTTAGCTTCAAATCCATGCGATACACAAGATTTAGCTTCACATCAATGCGATGTAGTAGGTTCAGCTTCAAATCCATGCGACACATATGTTTTAGATTCAAATACTTGCGATATAAGTGATATAGATTTAAATACTGTAGGAACAAACGAGGTAGCTTCAAATCCATGCGAGACACATGATTTAGTTTCAAATCAATTCGATGTAGAAGGTTTAGCATCAAATCCGTACGAAACACATGATTTAGCTTCAAATCAATTCGAAGGACAAGGCTTAGATTCAAATCCATGCGAAACAAATGATTTAGCTTCAAATGAATGCGAAGTAGAGGCTTAGCTTCAAATCCATGCAAAACAAATGGATTAGCTACAAATACTTGTGATATATATCATTTAGCTACAACTGCATGCGAAACGAACGAGTTAGCTTCAAATCCATGCGATTCACATGATTTAGCTGCAAATCAATGTGATGTAGAAGGTTTAGCTTCAAATCCATGCGATACACAAGTTTTAGCTTCAAATCAATGCGATGTAGTAGGTTCAGCTTCAAATCCATGCGTCACATATGTTTTAGCTTCAAATACTGCGATATAAGTGATATAGCTTTAAATACTGTAAGAACAAACGAGGTAGCTTCAATTCCATGCGAGACACATGATTTAGCTTCAAATTAATTCGATGTAGAAGGTTGGCGTCAAATCCATACGAAACACATGATTTAGCTTCAAATCAATTCGAAGTACAAGGCTTAGATTCAAATCCATGCGAAACAAATGATTTAGCTTCAAATGAATGCGAAGTAGAAGGCTTAGCTTCAAATCCATGCAAAACAATTGGTTTAGCCTCAAATACTTGTGATATATATTATTAAGCTACAAGTGCATGCGAAACGAACAAGTTAGCTTCAAATCCATGCGAAACACATGATTTAGCTGCAAATCAATGTGATGTAGAAGGCTTAGCTTCAAATCCATGCGAAACAAATGATTTAGCTACAAATGAATGCGAAGTAGAAGGCTTAGCTTCAAATCCATGCAAAACAAATGGTTTAGCTACAAATACTTGTGATATATATCATTTAGCTACAACTGCATGTGAAACGAACGAGTTAGCTTCAAATCCATGCGATTCACATGATTTAGCTTCAAACCAATGCGATGTAGAAGGTTTAGCTTCAAATCCATGCGATACACAAGATTTAGCTTCAAATCAATGCGATGTAGTAGGTTCAGCTTCAAATCCATGCGACACATATGTTTTAGCTTCAAATACTTGCGATATAAGTGATATAGCTTTAAATACTGTAGGAACAAACGAGGTAGCTTCAATTCCATGCGAGACACATGATTTAGATTCAAATCAATTCGATGTAGAAGGTTTAGCTTCAAATCCATACGAAACACATGATTTAGCTTCAAATCAATTCGAAGGACATGGCTTAGATTCAAATCCATGCGAAACAAATGATTTAGCTTCAAATGAATGCGATGTAGAAGGCTTAGCTTCAAATCCACGCAAAACAAATGGTTTAGCTACAAATACTTGTGATATACATTATTAAGCTACAACTGCATGCGAAACGAACGAGTTAGCTTCAAATCCATGCGATTCACATGATTTAGCTTCAAACCAATGCGATGTAGAAGGTTTAGCTTCAAATCCATGCGATACACAAGATTTAGCTTCACATCAATGCGATGTAGTAGGTTCAGCTTCAAATCCATGGGACACATATGTTTTAGATTCAAATACTTGCGATATAAGTGATATAGATTTAAATACTGTAGGAACAAACGAGGTAGCTTCAAATCCATGCGAGACACATGATTTAGCTTCAAATCAATTCGATGTAGAAGGTTTAGCATCAAATCCATACGAAACACATGATTTAGCTTCAAATCAATTCGAAGGACAAGGCTTAGATTCAAATCCATGCGAAACAAATGATTTAGCTTCAAATGAATGCGAAGTAGAAGGCTTAGCTTCAAATCCATGCAAAACAAATGGTTTAGCTGCAAATACTTGTGATATACATTATTAAGCTACAACTGCATGCGAAACGAACGAGTTAGCTTCAAATCCATGCGAAACACATGATTTAGCTTCAAATTCATGCGATATGAACAATTTAACTTCAGATTCATGTGAAATACACGAATTAACTTCAAATTCAGACGAAACAAACGATTTAACTTCAATATCATGCGAAACACACGATGTCGCTTCAAATTCGTGCGAAATAGCGATTTTAAACAAACGATGTAGCTTCAAATTCATGCCAAATGAACAGTTTAGCTTCAAATTAATTCGAATTACACGATCTAGATTTAAATCCATGCGAAACAAACGATTTAGCTTCTAATTCATGCGATATGAACAATTTAACTTCAGATTCATGTGAAATACACGAATTAGCTGCAAATTCAGACGAAACAAACGATTTTACTTCAATATCATGCGATAAACACGATTTCGCATCAAATTCGTGCGAAATAACGATTTTAAACAAACGATTCAGCTTCAAATTCATGCGGAATGAACAATTTAGCTTCAGATTCATGCGAAATACACGAATTAGCTTCAAATTCACGCGAAACATACGATTTAGCACCAATATCATGCGAAACACACGATGTCGCTTCAAATTCGTGCGAAATAGCGTTTTTAATCATACGATTTAGCTTCAAATTCATGCGATATTAACAATTTGGCTTCAGATTTGTGCGAAATACACGAATTAGCTTCAAATTCACACGAAACAAACGATTTAATTTCAATATCATGCAAAACACACGATTTCGCTTCAAATTCGTGTGAAATAGCGATTTTAAACAAACTATTTAGCTTCCAATTCATGCGAAATGAACATTTTAGCTTCAGATTCATGCGAAATACACGAATTAGCTTTAAATCAACGCGAGACATACGATTTAGCTTCAATATCATGCGAAACACACGATTTCTATTGAAATTCGTGCAAAATATCGATTTAAACAAACGATTTAGCTTCAAATTCATGCCAAATGAATAGTTTAGCTTCAAATTAATTCGAATTACACGATCTAGATTTGAATCCACGCGAATCAAACGATTTAGCTTCAAATTCCTGCGATATGAACAATTTAACTTCAGATTCATGTGAAATACACGAATTAGCTGCAAATTCAGACGAAACAAACGATTTTACTTCAATATCATGCGATATACACGATCTCGATTCAAATTCGTGCGAAATAGCGATTTTAATCATACGATTTAGCTTCAAATCATGCGAAAAGTACAATTTAGTTTCGGATTCATGCGAAATACACGAATTAGCTTCAAATTCACACGAAACAAACGTTTTACCTTCAATATCATGCGATATACACGATTTCGATTGAAATTCGTGCAAAATAGCGATTTTAAACAAACGATTTAGCTTCAAATTCATGCGAAATGAACAGTTTAGCTTCAGATTCATGCGAAATACACGAATCAGCTTTAAATCAACGCGAAACATACGATTTAGCCTAAATATCATGCGATATACACGATCTCGATTCAAATTGGTGCGAAATAGCGATTTTAAACAAACGATTTAGATTCAACTTCATGCCAAATGAACAGTTTAGCTTCAAATTAATTCGAATTACTCGATCTAGATTTAAATCCACGCGAAACAAACGATTTAGCTTCAAATTCATTCGATATGAGCAATTTAACTTCAGATTCATGTGAAATACACGAATTAGCTGCAAATTCAGACGAAACAAACGATTTAACTTCAATATCATGCGATGTACACGATTTCGCTTCAAATTCGTGCGAAATAACGATTTTAAATAATCGATTTTGCTTCAAATTTATGCGAAATGAACAATTTAGCTTCAGATTCATGCGAAATAAACGAATTAGCTTTAAATCAGCCCGAAACATACGATTTAGCTTCAATATCATGCGAAACACACGATTTCGATTGAAATTCGTGAAAATATCGATTTTAAACAAACGATTTAGCTTCAAATTCATGCCAAATGAACAGTTTAGCTTCAAATTAATTCGAATTACACGATCGAGCTTTAAATCCACGCGAAACAAACGCTTTAGCTTCAAATTCATGCGATATGAACAATTTAACTTCAGATTCATGCGAAATACACGAATTAGCTTCAAATTCACGCGAAACATACGATTTAGCCCCAATATCATGCGAAACACACGATGTCGCTTCAAATTCGTGCGAAATAGCGATTTTAATCATACGATTTAGCTTCAAATTCATGCGATATGAACAATTTAGCTTCAGATTTGTGCGAAATACACGAATTAGCTTCAAATTCACACGAAACAAACGATTTAATTTCAATATCATGCGAAACATACGATTTCTATTGAAATTCGTGGAAAATATCGATTTTAAAAAACGGTTTAGCTTCAAATTCATGCCAAATGAACAGTTTAGCTTCAAATTAATTCGAATTACACGATCTAGATTTAAATCCACGCGAAACAAACGATTTAGCTTTAAATTCATGCGATATGAACAATTTAACTTCAGATTCATGCGAAATACACGAATTAGCTTCAAATTCACGCGAAACATACGATTTAACTTCAATATCATGCGATATACACGATTTCGCTTCAAATTCGTGCGAAATAACGATTTTAAACAAACGATTTAGCTTCAAATTCATGCCAAATGAATAGTTTAGCTTCAAATTAATTCGAATTACACGATCTAGATTTGAATCCACGCGAATCAAACGATTTAGCTTCAAATTCCTGCGATATGAACAATTTAACTTCAGATTCATGTGAAATACACGAATTAGCTGCAAATTCAGACGAAACAAACGATTTTACTTCAATATCATGCGATATACACGATCTCGATTCAAATTCGTGCGAAATAGCGATTTTAATCATACGATTTAGCTTCAAATCATGCGAAAAGTACAATTTAGTTTCGGATTCATGCGAAATACACGAATTAGCTTCAAATTCACACGAAACAAACGTTTTACCTTCAATATCATGCGATATACACGATTTCGATTGAAATTCGTGCAAAATAGCGATTTTAAACAAACGATTTAGCTTCAAATTCATGCGAAATGAACAGTTTAGCTTCAGATTCATGCGAAATACACGAATCAGCTTTAAATCAACGCGAAACATACGATTTAGCCTAAATATCATGCGATATACACGATCTCGATTCAAATTGGTGCGAAATAGCGATTTTAAACAAACGATTTAGATTCAACTTCATGCCAAATGAACAGTTTAGCTTCAAATTAATTCGAATTACTCGATCTAGATTTAAATCCACGCGAAACAAACGATTTAGCTTCAAATTCATTCGATATGAGCAATTTAACTTCAGATTCATGTGAAATACACGAATTAGCTGCAAATTCAGACGAAACAAACGATTTAACTTCAATATCATGCGATGTACACGATTTCGCTTCAAATTCGTGCGAAATAACGATTTTAAATAATCGATTTTGCTTCAAATTTATGCGAAATGAACAATTTAGCTTCAGATTCATGCGAAATAAACGAATTAGCTTTAAATCAGCCCGAAACATACGATTTAGCTTCAATATCATGCGAAACACACGATTTCGATTGAAATTCGTGAAAATATCGATTTTAAACAAACGATTTAGCTTCAAATTCATGCCAAATGAACAGTTTAGCTTCAAATTAATTCGAATTACACGATCGAGCTTTAAATCCACGCGAAACAAACGCTTTAGCTTCAAATTCATGCGATATGAACAATTTAACTTCAGATTCATGCGAAATACACGAATTAGCTTCAAATTCACGCGAAACATACGATTTAGCCCCAATATCATGCGAAACACACGATGTCGCTTCAAATTCGTGCGAAATAGCGATTTTAATCATACGATTTAGCTTCAAATTCATGCGATATGAACAATTTAGCTTCAGATTTGTGCGAAATACACGAATTAGCTTCAAATTCACACGAAACAAACGATTTAATTTCAATATCATGCGAAACATACGATTTCTATTGAAATTCGTGGAAAATATCGATTTTAAAAAAACGGTTTAGCTTCAAATTCATGCCAAATGAACAGTTTAGCTTCAAATTAATTCGAATTACACGATCTAGATTTAAATCCACGCGAAACAAACGATTTAGCTTTAAATTCATGCGATATGAACAATTTAACTTCAGATTCATGCGAAATACACGAATTAGCTTCAAATTCACGCGAAACATACGATTTAACTTCAATATCATGCGATATACACGATTTCGCTTCAAATTCGTGCGAAATAACGATTTTAAACAAACGATTTAGCTTCAAATTCATGCGATATGAACAATTTAGCATCAGATTTGTGCGAAATACACGAATTAGCTTCAAATTCACACGAAACAAACGATTTAATTTCAATCTCATGCGAAACACACGATTTCGCTTCAAATTCGTGTGAAATAGCGATTTTAAACAAACTATTTAGCTTCAAATTCATGCGAAATGAACAATTTAGCTTCAGATTCATGCGAAATACACGAATTAGCTTTAAATCAACGCGAAACATACGATTTAGCTTCAATATCATGCAAAACACACGATTTCTATTGAAATTCGTGGAAAATATCGATTTTAAACAAACGATTTAGCTTCAAATTCATGCCAAATGAACAGTTTAGCTTCAAATTAATTCGAATTACACGATCTAGATTTAAATCCACGCGAAACAAACGATTTAGCTTCAAATTCATGCGATATGAACAATTTAACTTCAGATTCATGTGAAATACACGAATTAGCTGCAAATTCAGACGAAACAAACGATTTTACTTCAATGTCATGCGATATACACGATCTCGATTCAAATTCGTGCGAAATAGCGATTTTAATCATACGATTTAGCTTCAAATCATGCGATATGAACAATTAAGCTTCAGATTTGTGCGAAATACACGAATTAGCTTCAAATTCACACGAAACAAACGATTTAATTTCAATATCATGCGAAACACACGATTTCGATTCAAATACGTGCGAAATAGAGATTTTAAACAAACTATTTAGCTACAAATTCATGCGAAATGAACAATTTTGCTTCAGATTCATGCGAAATAAACGAATTAGCTGCAAATTCAGACGAAACAAACGATTTTACCTGAATATCATGCGATATACACGATCTCGATTCAAATTGGTGCGAAATAGCGATTTTAAACAAACGATTTAGCTTCAAATTCATGCGAAAAGTACAATTTAGTTTCGGATTCATGCGAAATACACGAATTAGCTTCAAATTCACACGAAACAAACGTTTTACCTTCAATATCATGCGATATACACGATTTCGATTGAAATTCGTGCAAAATAGCGATTTTAAACAAACGATTTAGCTTCAAATTCATGCGAAATGAACAGTTTAGCTTCAGATTCATGCGAAATACACGAATCAGCTTTAAATCAACGCGAAACATACGATTTAGCC